>NW_027506390.1:0-99507 GCF_021521415.1 Bidens hawaiensis | reverse complement strand
TGTAGTTGGAAGACGAACCTCATGACAAGCATCAACCTCTGATCAAGCAAGGAGCCGTGCTTTTGTGAGTAATACGAATAAAGCACGTCATGATCCAAAGGTGGTATTAAGTATGTTGTAGTTTCAAATCAATAGGCACCAGTGATATTTTAACTGTCGTCGATAGTAGTTAATTCCTGTTAATCTCCTACCCTTTGGAAAGATACCGATTAGTGAAACTATAGAACCCTATACTGTAGAATCGCTAACGGTAAATCCCTAATGGTTAACTAAATTGTTCGGAATTGTCCTATTATTCTGAACGATTAACCTTTCCCTTTTGACCTACGACCAACAAAGTTAAGAAGTTTTGACGTAATAGTTAACATGGATTGGCTAACTCAACATGAAGCTGAGATCAAATAGGAAAAGAAGATGATTAGAAGCTCTCTTTCGGACGATGAAGCGATTAGATACAGAGAAAAGTGTACGGTATTATGTTACCACTCTAATCTCATCTTGAGATGTTATAATATTTACGACAAGAAGACGTGGTGTATTTAACAAACGCGATTGCCAAAGTATTTAAAAGAAAACATATAGAAGATGTTTCAGTGATACTTAAATATCCAGAAGTTCTCCCAGAAGAACTTCCTGATTACTGCCAAGCCGACAGGTCGAATTCAGAATCGATTTAATACCTCAAGCTGGCCCTGTTGCCAAAGCATCTTACCGACTTGCGCCAACTGAAATGCAAGAATTATTGGATGAGGTTTCATACGACCTAGTTAGTCACAATGGGGTGCACCAGTGTTATTTGAGAAATGAAGGACTGAAGTGTTAGGATATGTGTTGATTAGGGAGAATTGAGTAAAGTGACGATCAAGAGTAGGTGCTCACTTCTTCGAAGTGAATGATCTGTTTAACCAACTGCAAGGGACGATTTATTTTAGAAAATTGATCTTAGCTATAGTTATCACCAAATGAGAAATCCAAGAAGGGGACGTTGCAACAACAGCGTTTCGGACTCAGTACGGCCATTGTGAATTCTTATTCATGCCGTTCAGGCTAACAAATGCGCCGGCAGCATTCATGGAACTCATGAACCGAGTCTGTAACTTTATTTTGACAAATTTGTCATAACATTCATTGATGATATTTCAATATATTCGCAACATAAAGAAGAGCACGAGCGACGACTAAGGAAAATTGTGGAAGTGTTAAAGCAAGATGAGCTATACGCGAAGTTTTCGAAATGTGATTTTGAATAAAGAGGGCATAATCCCTTGGTCATGTTGTAAAGCAACAAGGATTACGCAAAGATCCAAATAAGATAGAAACCGTTAAAATTGTACCAAGCGCCGATTTTAAGTCTCCCGATGGAGACAATGGTTCTGCAGCGTATTGTGACGCATCGCGTAAAGGGTTAGGATACGTGTTGACGCAGTAATATTAAGGTTATAGTCTATGCTTCCCGACAGTTAAAAGTACACGAGTAAAATTTACACTACTCACGACTTAGAAATGGAGGGGTTATCTATGCACTTAAAATGTGGAGACATTGTCTCTACGATACGAAGTGCACCATCTTCACCGATCATAAAAGTTTGCATCACATATTCGATTAGAAGGAACTGAATAGGAGGCAACGAAGATGGGTCGAGTTGTTAAGCAATTATGACTGTGATATCCGTTATCACCCTGGCAAGGCTAACGTCGTAGCCGATGCCTTGAGTAAGAAAGATCGGGTTAAGCCATTGCGAGTGCGAGTGCTGGGGATGATAGTCCAGTCGAACTTTCGAACCTGATTCGAGTCGCTTCCACGTGAGGCGTTGAAAAAGGAACAATTGAAAAGAAGGAATCTTACGGCAATGAGGAGAATTTCGAACAGCGCGCTGGACTAAATTCTCTACTTCAAACATCGGGTTTGGATCCCGACTCTCCATGACCTTCGTGAATTAATCATTGACGAAGCGCATAGGTCGAAACAATCCATACATCCGGGATCGGATTTGACTATTGATGATACGGATATTTGAAAGGATTTTTATTAATGGTCGAGTTTGGAGAAAGATATGGTCACGTGTGTTGGTGAATATTGAGTTATGCAAGAAATAAGTTTGCACATCGAAAACCCTTGGGAACGCCATAATGACAGAAAATTCACCAATGATAGTGGGAATAAATTACATTGGATTTCGGGATGCAATTCCCAAGTTATATCAAAGGCATGAGGAAAATTGGGTAATCGCGGATCGATTAACCAATCCTCGCATTTCATTCCAATCTATGACGATTACCACAATGAATTCTTGCCTAATTTCTTGATGGTGAAATGGTATCTCGTCGTGGAGTGCCATTTTCAATTATCTCAAATCAAAATAGTCACCCTACTTCCATTATTGGAAGGCGGGAAGGAAGCATAGAGAGCTTGAAGCTTTTATGGGTGAAGTAATTGTCACCAATTGTTAAATTGAAAATGGGCGTCAATCAAGCCATAAGATTGGAATTGATTCGAGAAACAACCAATCGGATTTATAATATTTAAGACAAATTGAAAGCAGCGCGTAATTGGCAAAGGAGTTATGCCAACATTCAAAGGAAACCATTGTCGCCGGAAAGGGGTGACAAGGTATTTTAAGGCATCACCTTAGAGAGGTGATATGAGGTTTGGCAAAACCGAAAATAGCCTCTAGATATATTGGACCTCATGAGACTGTCTCCATGATTGGTCTTTTAGTTTATCGATTAAAGCACTCCAGGGGCTAAGTACTATACATGATGTTTTGCCATGTATACGGATTGAAAATTACCTAAGCGATAAGGCAATGAAAGTACCAGTAATGGAGGTACTCATAGAAGTCATGCTTGATATCATCAATAATTCCGTAGAATAGTAGACGGGAAAACTAA
Source organism: Bidens hawaiensis (assembly GCF_021521415.1). Taxonomy (NCBI): domain Eukaryota; kingdom Viridiplantae; phylum Streptophyta; class Magnoliopsida; order Asterales; family Asteraceae; genus Bidens; species Bidens hawaiensis. Next base: position 96,615 of record NW_027506390.1, on the reverse strand, counting down.
ACAGTTTGACATACCAAGCTTTATTGATTAACATTAAGTGGAATTCACAGCGAGGACCAGATTATACCTGGTAACACAAGGGTGAATTCTGAAGGAAACCTCCCCCCACCTTTCTCTCGAAAGGGGATAGTGGGCGTGAAAATTTCGAGGACGAAATTTCTTAACGGGGGAGAATGTAACGATTCCGGCAAAATCAGGTATACCCTAACCGGTATATACTATTTATGTGTTATTTAATAATGATTATGTGAATTATGATGCGTTTATACAAGTATGTATGATTCATAGTACGAATTATACTCGAATATACAGTTAATCGTATTGGAAATACGATTAACCGTTTAACGGTTATTGAAGCCCGAACTATCGGGGATTGCATTATAGACGAAATATATATTATTTAGTGATTTTTGCGAAGTATTAAAGCTTCGGGATAAGTAAATTAAAGCACAGAAAAGGATTTCGATTTAATAGTACGTCGGTACGTTAAACGAAACCTTTAATACCAAACCGAGCAAGAGACGATCGATCAAGCCGAAAAAGATGCACGATAATTAATGATATGATGTTTTAAGTTAATAAACATCATGGTTTAAGTTTTTAAAGTTTTTAAATCGGTTTTATATAATTTTTTTTTTAAAGCCGAAAAAACGACCGTTTTAAGCCGAATTAGACGATTAACTGAAAAACGAACTGAACCAGATTATCCAAAACATTATCCAGATCACGGAAATCCAAATGAGTGGACTAGATTGAACAAGTGGGTCCCACCCCACCCATCCTTTAGTCCGATCGGACTTCCCACACACAAACCATTTTCATTTTCTTTTTTTCACACACCCAACTCAACAAACCTTCAACTCTCTCAAACCTTTGATCAAAAACCCGAGTTTTTCAAGCAAGAACACAAGGTAAAAAACCGAGTTGTAATCGTGTTTATCTTCCTTTCTTAGGTTTTCTTTCAAGAAAATGAGGTTTCAAATGAAAAATGGGTGAAAACCCGAGATGAAACCGATTCTTGCATGATCAAGTGATGTATACGGGTTATACAAAGGATCTTGGTCCAAGAAATGAGTTAAACGAGTCAAAAACGAATTTTTACGGTTAAAATCTTTGTTTTTATATCATAACCGTAACCATGAAAGAAATGGCTTGATCGTGAGTATAACTAGCTTGGTATTGTGGTATGTTGTTTGTAGGCTCTGTATTTAGTGGTAGATAAGGCGGAAAGATGAGTTTGTAGCTTGTAAGTGGCGGAAAACGAAAGGTATATTCGGTTATGTTCGGTTTTGGGAAATTTGGACAGATTGTTGATGCTTTAGAGTTAGGTCATGAAATTTTACAGAGGTGTTAAACACATGAAAATATGAGTTCTGTGAATTTTTGGTAATTTTTGGATAAAGGATGAATATTTGGTGAATTTAATGCTCGGTTTTTGGCCAAAAATGGTGAAAAATAGTTAAATATCATGAAAAATTATGGAAAATTGTGGATAAGCTTTTCATATCATGTATAAGTCACACACAAAATTTGAGGTCTGTTGGAGAAGTCTAAGAAGGCTTTTCGGTTAAACGAGTTCTAGGGATTTCTAGCTCGGTTTTAGTAAAAATGACATTTAAAAGAAGATTTTGGTTTTGGAAAATTACAGGGGACTATGTGGATGGCAGGGGACATCCAGGAGTAATTTGGGATTTTTCTAAGGTCGTTTGGTATTTACGACATATTTAGTGTTCAAATGGTGTTTTAAAAATAGATAAATAAATTTTAAATATAAGAATTAATTCTGGAAATATTTTTATAAAATTCCCCACTATTAAAAAGTGATTTGTGCAAAATTTCAAAGATCCGAGAGTAAACGGATAATTAATAAATGTGCTAATTATCAAACTTTTAAAGTTAAAACGCGTAAACCGGTGAAAGTTTCGCTTAAGCGAGCTGACTGGTGTTTGAAAACCTTAAAAATGGATGATTTTTATGAAACTAAGTTAATCAAGTAAAAATAAATCATCCGAAAATAATTCGGATGATTTGGGTAATTTTACCCGATTTAACCGTTTCCGGTGTATTAAAGGCGGAAACGGGCCCCGCGCCAAACGGGGTGTCTAACCGAGCTCTAATTTCACCACTTTAATTAAATTATCAGTAACAACTATTTTCGGGTCGTATGTGACCAAACTCATTCTTTTTGAAAACATAAAAAACGGATAACAGTGCTAGGCACACAAAACGAGTAAAACGACTAATAGTAGTTGTGACCTTGGAACTCTAAACGACATCACAATCTAAGTCCGGAGAAGTGTTTCTGGGTCAACCTTGCCCCCAGAACGGGTACAGTGCGGGGTTGACAGTGTCCCCAGGTGTACCGATCAATAAGATTAAAGATTATAAAAACAATAATTGTATAATAATGATCGTAGGGATCATATTACAGATTGGACGAGTTAATTGATAATGATTGTTGTTACCTGCTTCCATGTGCTAAGGTGAGTTTCACGGGCCCCTTTTTACTGAAATGTTTTAAATATTTTCCCGGGGCGGAAAGCATGTTTATATCAAAATGTTTAAGTACATGCTGATCGCATGGAAATGAATGTATTTATACAATGTTTATTGTACGGGAATCGTACGGTAATGTATTAAAATGGTAATTGTCTGAGTTGTTAATATTGTAAGGTCGCAACAGTGTTCTGGGTTAACAGTGTCCCCGAGGTTATTAAATGTATTTCTGGGTTAACTGTGTTCCCTGAGGTTATTGGAAGTGTTCTGGATTAACAGTGTCCCCAGAGGTTAGTGGAAGTGTTTTGGGTTAACAGTGTCCCCAGAGGTTATTGGAAGTGTTCTGGGTTAACAGTGTCCCCAGAGGTTATTAAAGGTGTTTATGGGTTAACAATGTCCCCAGATAATATTATATTATGATATGAATTTATCATGGTTTACTAAAATTGTGAAACTCACCAACTATTCGTAGTTGACCCGTTTTCTCACATGCTTTTCAGGTACAATTTAGATGAAGTGATTGCTTACGTGCTAAGTTCTTGTTGTGTGTAAGATTTGTGTGCGGGATGTCAGGATACATTATAACAAATAGAATTATGAATCGTATTGTATGATGTGTGTATCACCTAGACAGTAATGAAAGATGAGATAATGTAATTTTGAAGTATATTAATGCATTCAGTTTTCTTTATAAACAATGTGGTTGATATCAGAGGTGTCTGTTGCATCCCGTGTACGTTTCCGCTGCGGTTGCGGGGTGTAACAGTTATAGTCGGGATGGACTGGCTATATAAGTATAACGCGGAAATTGTTTGTAAGGATAAGACTGTTAGGATACATCTTTTGAATGATGAGGCGATGATTGTTCAAGTGAGAAATCTGGTACTGTACTGCCTCTCGTATACCAAGTGTGTACGTTCTACTTGGCGAGCGTAACAGTCAAGGATCACGATGACAAGAGAATAGAAGACATCCCATTGGTACACGAGTATTCAGATGTATTTCCCGATGAGTTGCCTAGTTTACCCACCGACCCGACAAGTCGAATTCCGTATTGACTTGATACCGGGAGCAACTCCCATTGCTAAAGCACCTTTGCGTCTTGCACATTCTGAAATGCAAGAACTGTCCAACCAATTGCACGAGTTACTAGACAGGGGATTTATCCGGCCTAGTTATTCACCATAAGGAGCACCCGGTGTTATTTGTGAAAAAGAAAGACGGAAGTTTTCTAATGTGTATTGACTAACGGGAATTGAATAAAGTGACTATAAAGAATAGATATCCCTTACCTCGAATTGATGACTTGTTCGATCAGCTCCAGGGTGCGAAGTATTTTTCAAAAATTGATCTTTGATTAGGTTATCATCAAGTGAAAATTCAGGAAGAAGATATCCCAAAAACAGCCTTCCGAACTCGGTATGGTCACTATGAAATTTTGGTTATGCCGTTTGGGTTGACCAATGCGCCTGAAATATTTATGGATCTTTTGAACCGCGTTTGCAAACCCTACCTTGAAAAATTCGTGATAGTGTTTATCAATGACATTTTGATATAATCGAGAAGTAAGGAGGGACACGAACAACATTTGCAGGTAATCTTGGAACTATTGAGGCAAGAATAATTATACGCGAAGCTGTCCAAATGTGAATTCTGGTTGCAAGAAGTACAATTCTTAGGACACACTGTGAATCAACAGGGAATCCAAGTAGACCCAGGTAAAATTGAGGCTATTAAAATTGGCAAGTACCTAAATCACCGAAAGAAATTCGTCAATTTTTGGGATTAGCCGGGTATTACCGTCGATTTATTGAAAACTTTTCAAGCATTGCCCAACCTTTAACCCTCCTAACTCAGAAAGATCGAACGTATGACTGGGGAGAAGAACAAGAAACAGCCTTCCAAACGTTATAACAGAAGTTATGTTAAGCTCCAATATTAAGCCTTCCAGATGGAACTGAGGATTTGGTAGTCTATTGTGACGCATCTCGTAAAGGTTTAGGATGCGTGCTAATGCAACGGAAAAATGTAATAGCGTATACCTCCCGACAACTAAAAGTACATGAGAAGAATTATAGAACCCACGACTTGGAATTGGGAGCGGTTATCTTTGCATTGAAAATCTGGAGACACTACTTGTACGGCAGCAAATGCACTATCTATACTGATCACAAAAGCCTACAACACATATTTGATCAGAAGGAGCTGAATATGAGACATAGAAGATGGGTAGAACTGTTAAATGACTATGATTGCGAGATTAAATACCATCCGGGGAAGGCCAGTATTGTAGCTGATGCTTTAAGCCTAAACGACATAATTAATCCGTTGAGGGTACGAGCACTCGGAATGATTTTCCAAAGTAGCCTAATCGAACAAGTTCGTGTTGCACAAGAAGAAGCCTTAAAGCAAATCAGTTAGAAAAGGAAGAACTGCACGGGAATGAAAAGAATTTTGAGAAGAAAATTGATGAAATATATTACTACAAAAACAGAGTCTAGATTCCAACACTTCATAGACATCGTGAATTGATTCTTGATGAAGCTCACAAATCCTAATATTCTATTCATCCAGGTACTGATAAGATGTATAAAGATGGTAAAGAATTCTACTGGTGGCCTGGCATAAAAAGGATATAGCATTGTATGTAAGTGAATGTGCAACTTGTGCAAGGGTTAAGGCTGAATATCAAAAACCTTCAGGAATGTTGCAACAACCCGAAATACCTCAATGAAAATGGGAACAATGCCATTTGTGTAATTGTAGACCGATTAACCAAATCTGCACACTTCATTCCAATCCGTAACAACAACACTACTGAAAAACTCGCTCAACTTTACATTGACGAAATTGTATCCCGACACGGAGTACCACTTTAGATTATCTCAGATCGAGACAGTCACTTTACTTCACATTTCTGGCATATAGTTCAAGAAGCTCTAGGAACCCGAATAGACCTGAGTACTGCTTACTATCCCCAAACTGATGGCCAATCCGAACGAACCATCCAAACCTTAGAAGATTTACTTCGTACTTGTGTACTGGATTTTAAAGGAAATTGGTATCAACACCTCCCGCTCATTGAGTTCTCTTACAATAACAGTTACCACAGTAATATACAAGCAGCGCCGTATTAAGCATTATATGGACGAAAATGTAGATCACCACTTTGTTGGACAGAAGTGGGTGATACTCAAATTTCAAAATCCAATTTAATTGAAGAAACAACCGATAAGATTCATAAGATTAAACGAAAGTTTAAATCCGCCCCGTAACCGACAGAAAAGTTATGCCAACGTTTGTAGAAAACCATTATCTTTTGAAAAAGGTGACAAGGTGTTTTTGAAAGTATCGCCCTGGAAAGGTGTTATAAGGTTTGGAAAGACCGGTAAGTTAGCTCCGAGTTACATCGGACCTTTCGAGATTATTGCAAAAATTGGTACTATAGCCTACCGACTGAAATTACCCCTAGAACTGAGCACCATTCATGAAATGGCGATTGTACCACTGGAAGATGTTACTATGTGTTTCATGTGTCGAATCTGAAAAAGTGTCTTACTATGTGTTTCATTTGTCGAATCTGAAAATGTGTCTTACTGATGAAATGACGATTGTACCACTGGAAGATGTTCAAATTAATGAAAAGTTAAACTTCGTAGAGGAACCGGTGGAAATTGTGGACTGAAAAAACCAATCAATTACGACAAAACAAAATCTCGTTGGTAAAAGTTCGGTGGAACTCGAAATAAGGACCTTGATTTACTTGGGAAAGAAAGGATGAATTCCCAAGAAATACCCACACCTGTTCCCTAAAAAGAAAACCGATGACACATCGAATTTCGGGGAGGAAATTTCTTAAAGGGGGGAGAATGTGACATTCGTTACAAAACGAGGTATACCTTGTTCATTATGTAGCGAGTAAACGATAAATTGGTTAATTCATAGAGATTAAACGAGTAACCGACTGATAGAGACTAAGACCCGTATATATATACTGAGTGGTCATATATGAGTTATATATATGTTATAGAGGCTAACATTTTGATATCTAGGCCCCATTACGTTTAAAACCATTAAAACGAAAAAGATTTCGTTTATCGATACGCTATAAGTTTAAACGCAATTGTTAACATCAAAACGAACATTGTAGCACCCGTTAAGCCGAAAAAGATTTATAAAATACTTATATGAAATTTTCTAATCAATCCGCGAAAATATTTTGGATTTTTACAATGAGTCAGTACGTTTTTCTTATTTTACAAAAATGAGCTGAAAAACACTCGTTTTCGCGCTGTGTTTCGACTTGAACTAGTTTTCTTGCTATAAACCGAACCCGAATTAAATTTTTAACCGGCATTTACGCGTGAAAAAAATATCGATGCACCAATGGGACAAAAGTGAGGCCCAATGGGCCTCCTAAATTTCGGCCGCAAGGGGTGGTTACCCCACCCTTTTTCTAGTGTCTCGTATATATTAAATAAACTAAGATGTTTTCTTATTCTAAATCCATCCTAGAAACATCTCAGCTCTTTTCTTCAAGTTCTCAGCCAACCTAGAGGTAAACACCTTAATTTTCATTGGTTTCAAGCATAGTAAGATTGAAACACTGAAAATTAGTTCTTGATTAGTTTTAAACATGTTTAACCATTCAAAAACCATAAAAATCAAGTAAAATGATGTTTTGAAGTTAAACGTGTCTACAAAGCAGAATCATATAGATTTTTGGTCGAAAACGCGGATTAGAACATAAATACAACGTTTTTACGGTTTCAAAAGTTCTGTTTGAAACTAAAACCGAAAACCTAATTAACAAGGCTGTTATATGGATTATTTATGCTTGGCTTTATGTTATATGTCATGTAGATACACTTAGTTTGCGACCAGAGACCCGGAGAATCATTTAAACCATTAAAAACCACTGAAAACCGACAAGGATCCGAGCTATAATCAAGGCACACTACTTACTGACACGTATTACCAACAGGAACTACTATAAGATGTGTTTCACGACCCCACTTTCTAAACTGTTTTACGAACTTTTGAGGGAAAAGCATGTTTACATATACTTATATACTAGAAAACGTGTGATGATGTGAATTATCTAAGTACTAACACTTGAAAGTCCCCACAAACACAAGTGATTAACTTCGTGCCGGTGACATGTGGATAGTACTATAGGTTTGACAAAACCAACTGACAGGGCCGGAGAGGTATGCCGATACATGTTAACCTAGTTGAACATTGTCATTTAAACCTGTTACATTCTGCTATGTGGTGTTAGACATAGTACATACTTGGGGCAAAGTGGTTGTTAATTGCCAACGGGAGTGCATGGTCAAGGGTGGCCATGTGTTTTAGCTAGTTTCGGTTTCACTTATGGATTAGTATAAAAACATCATACACATACATACGTATATACTTACTTACTGTGAACTTTAAGAACTCATATACTGATTTTGTTCGTACTCGTGAAACTTGAAACTCACCAACTAGACGTAGTTGACCCTTTTTAACATGATTTTTAGGTGAGCCCAAGTTGGAATAATTTTCTACGTGCTCGTTGCTAGGAGGGAAGTGAATCATTGTACATGGACGCTAGTATATATATTAAAGAATAAGCAATCACGCGAACTGGTTATGTGATTTTCATCTAGTTTGTAAACTTAGTACAAACCAGTGTAATATGAAGTAAATTAGTTTGTTGAATTTCTTTATGAATAATGCGGTCCATACCAGTATTATCTGTTACATTCCCGTATTACGCTTCCGCAACTACCTAGTTGGGGTATGACAAAACCATTGAAAAAATGGATGAAACATCCAGTTCCAAACAGCCAAATGCAACTCCAATGGTAGTAGAAATTGCTAAGTTGATCAAGACAAACAACCTTGATGTTTCTCAACTAAACAAAAAGACCTTCCGGACCATGACTCTTAAAACGAAATGGCTCCTTCATGAAAAATTACATGTTTCACCCAGACTACCCTTTTCTCAACACCCTACACGTTAGCAATCTGTACCAACTACCAACAGAATCCTTACGTCAGGAGTCCATTGATGAGAAGGGGTGGGGAAAGCTTGAACCCAATTCCTACAGTAATGAATATGAGCGCAATTGAAATTCCTGGGGAGTTATACATTTGTGTATTGATAAGACCATTCACTATTTCTTAAAGCTCGATCTCTCTGTTTTTCTGGAAGTTGTTTGAGAAGTTCAAAATAGCCATGTCCTTCAACTCTGAAAAAACTCATCACTTACCTGATTACCCATGAGTCAAGAATTATGCCCTTAGGAAGAACAAATATGGATAAACTCCTTAAACGTTTCTACCCAATCAACAAATGGGTGAAGATGTTGTCGTCCAGACAAGGCATGCATTGTCTGGTGTTATTTGGAAAACCAGATAGTTGTATACAGAGCGGACCGTCAAAAAGGAGCAACGACCCATCCAATATCATTTATGGATGGTTTGAGATTAACCCATCCAGCTATTAATTCAAAATTAACTAACTACAGCCATGCAAGAAACCCGCCGTTACCTGGAAAAAATATAAGAAGTGTATTTTGAAGACATTCTTCTAGAAATCTTAGCAAAAGGAGACGCATGGACAACCGAAAACCCCCAGACAAAAGAATGTGATCAAGTTATTCTAGACTACTGGAACAGTAAGTGCCTGTTCAATCAAGTCTGTGAGATTGATTTTCCACTAGATTAAGACATGTATGCCCGAGTAAAAGACCCACCAAATTCTGAAGATGATGCTCCACCAAACGAAGATCCGTACCCAAGTCCGCCGGATTTCACAATCGAGTTCTGTGAAATGACTGAGATGAAGAAACCCGTTCCTAAAGAATTTCATTAAGCCGTGTGATATTATGATTGTGAAATTCGTGTGTGTTTAAGAATAAGGCTTAATCACTCTTAAAGTGATTTTAGCATCTAGGTTTTGTTTTAAATATTTAGTGTTGTGTGATGTAAGCTATGATGTATTTTACTAGTGTGATGTAAGCAATGATGTCATGATGCCGGAAAAGCCCTGACGGCCTATAAATGGGAGGAACGTCTCTTTGATCCCGCATCTTTCCAAAAAAAAACCATCATCAGAATGCCATTGAAAAATTGGATGAAACATCCATTCCTAAACAGCCAAATGCAACTCCAATCCCAGTAAAAATTGATAAGTTGATCAAGACAAACAACCTTGATGTTTCTCAACTAAACTACAAGACCTTCCTGACCATCACCCTTAAAACGAAATGGCTACTTCAAGAAAAATTACAGGTTTAACCCAGACTACCCTTCTCTCAACATCCTACACGTTAGCAATCTGTACCAACTACCAACAAAATTCATAGGGTTTTTCTGGAAGTTGTTTGAGAAGTTCAAGATAGCTATGTCCTTCAACTCTGAAAAAAACTCATCACGTACTTGATTACCCATGAATTATGCCCCTAGAAAGAAAATAATATGGTCAAACCCTTAAATGTTTCTGCCCAATCAACAAATGGGTGAAGATTTTGTCATCCAGATAAGGCAGGCACTGTCCGGTTTTAATTGGAAAACCAGATAATTGTATACATAGTGGACCGTTAAAAAGGAGCAAAGACCCATCCAATCTCTTTTATGGGTGGTTTGAGATCAACCCGTCCAGCTATTAATTCAAATTTAACTAACTGCAGCCATGGCAAGAAACCCGTCGTTACTGGGCAAAAATAGAAGAGGTGAATTTTGAAGACTTTCCCTAGAAATCATAGCAAAAGGAGACGCATGGAAAACCGAAAACCCCCAGACAAAAGAAAGGGATCAAGTTATTCTAGACATCTCGAACAGTAAGTGGTCGTTCAAACAAGTGTGTGAGATTGATTTTCCACTAGATGAAGACATGTACGCCCGAGTGAAAGACCCACCAAATTCTGAAGACAATGCTTCACCAAACCAAGATCCGTACCCAAGTCCACTAGATTTCACCATCGAGTTTTGTGACATGACTGAGATAAAAAACCACGTTCCTGAAGAATTCCATTAAGCCGTGTGATATTATGATTGTGAAATTCGTGTGTGTTTAAGAATAAAGCTTAATCACTCTTAAAGTGATATTAGCGTGTAGGTAAGTTTTAAATATCTAGTGTTGTGTGATGTAAGCCATGATGTATTTTCCTAGTGTAATGTAACCAATGACGTCATGATGCCGGGAAAGGCCTGACTTCCTCTAAAAGGAGGATCGTCTCTTTGATCCAGCATCATTCCATTAAAAAAAACCATCATGAGAATGCCATTGAAAAAAATGGATGAAACATCCATTCCCAAACAGCCAAATGCAACTCCAATCCCAGTAGAAATTGTTAAGTTGATCAAGACAAACAATCTTGATGTTTCTCAACTAAACTACAAGACCTTCCTGACCATGACTCTTAAACCGAAATGGCTCCCTCAAAAAAATTACAGATTTCACCCATACTACACTTTTCTCAACACCCTACACGTTAGCAATCTGTACCAACTACCAACAGAATCCTTAAGGTTTTTCTGAAAGTTGTTTGAGAAGTTCAAGATAGCCATGTCCTTCAACTCTGAAAAAACTCATCACGTACCTGATTACACATGAGTCAAGAATTATGCCCCTAGAAAGAACAAATATGGTTAAACTCCTTAAATGTTTCTGCCCAATCAACAAATGGGTGAAGATTTTGTCGTCCAGACAAGGCAGGCACTGTCTGGTGTTATTTGGAAAACCAGATAATTGTATACAGAGCGGCCCTTCAAAATGGAGCAACGACTGTTGGTGCATAAATGTCAGTAGTTCATATGTCTAATGTCTGTAATCGATTCTGTAATATTGTTTATGTATTTGTTTGTTTAAAGCGAAGTTGTTGACAAGTTCGCCTAGGCGAACATGTTAACCAAGCGAAGTTGTTGACAAGTTCGCCTAGGCGAACTTGTTGAACAAGCGAAGTTATGGACAACTTCGCCTGAGGCGAAGTTGTCGTGTATTTATATAGGTTACGGATTATGGTTTTGGAAGTAGTTCAAGTTCGGGTAAACCAGTGAGTCAAGTGACGTGAGGTCGAGAGTCTGTAAGTATCACGTGTTGAGTTATTAATATAACGTGAGTTTGCTGTTCATCAGGCGAAGTTGCCGTCAGGATACGTAGGGTTTCGGCGAAGATATAAGGAGAAGCGAAGTTATCTACAACTTCGCCTACCTCCTCAACTTCGCCTAACTCAGCGAAGTTCTCATCAAGTTCGCCTAGCTCAGCGAATTTTCTTCAAGTTCGCCTACTTTCTAAGTTCGCTTACCCTAAGCGAAGTTATTCTCAACTTCGCCCAGTCACGCGAATTTAAGAAAGATCCAGCGAAGTTATTACTTAAGCGAAGTTATCCTTAACTTCGCCTACAGTACTGTTCAGAGGAAATTTTTTTAACTTCGTCTACTCAGAATTTTTCGGGTTTCTTAGTCTTCAAGAAGGATGTCGTCGATCAACATTTCGGAGCTTGTAAAGATGGAAGTTGAAGCGGGGTCAGCTACAAAGGCCCCAAGGTTGCTGAAGGGAACCGATTTTGTCGCGTGGAAGGATCGGTTCATACAATACGTTAAGTACCAGGATGCGAAAATGTGGGTATACATCCAAGATGGATATATTCCACCAGTCATGGAGTATGAGGGTCAAGACCAAAACAAGAAATACAGTAAAATGGAAGAGGAGGAGAAAAAGATGTATGAAGCCGAAAGCAAGGCTCATGCTGCAATCACAATGGCTCTTCCACAGGAGATCCTCCATACGTTCAGAAAGTATACATCAGCTAGAGAGCTTTGGGAAGCTCTTGAGAACAGATTTGAAGGGAATAAAGGTATTCGGGCTTCAAAGATAAAGTTGCTCAAAACTCAATTTTCAGTCTTTAAGTACTTGATGAACGAATCTCTTGATGATATTATCACTCGATATTATCATCTAATGACTGAATTGAGTAACTACTCCATTTCCTACCGAGAAGAAGAGATTGTGGAAAAGCTTCTCGATGCCCTCCCACCAAAATGGGAGATGTATACTGTACTGATGAGGGAAGACAAGGACTTCCCTACTTATGATATGGAAACCACTGTCAACAAGCTCAGAACTTTTGAGCTTAATATGGTAAGAAAAGAAACATCTATGGATCAGGTTCAAGATCCAGGCATGTACGGTGCTAAAGTAAACTCCAATTCAAGTTCAAAGACTGATTCTGCCGCCTACTACTCGAAGAGCGAGTCGGGTGCCAAGTCTTCACAGGAGGGGCATGTGTCAGTAAACTCAAATGGGGATGTTTGCTTTGTAGCGGGTGGATCAAGTGGTACTCAACAGACAGCAAGCAAGAGTAGTGGATCTTCAAGTTCCTCAAGCAATAATTACTCTAAGATGCCAATGAGCGTCAAATCTGTTGAAGAGCAGTTTGGCCTCTATGCTTCGTTTATTGCTTCATATGAAAACTATATTCAAGGAAAGGTTGTTGATCCAGCGATGCTGGATGAAGACTATGACCAGATCGATGCTGATGATCTGGAGGAAATGGATTTACAATGGCAGATGGCCATGATAGTGAGGAGAGTGAAGAAGTTTATGAGAAAGATGGGGAGAAAGTTTGTTGGTGGCAAGCCAGGGTTCGACAAGTCTAAGGTGAGGTGCTATAACTGTCAACAAAACGGGCACTTTGCCAAAGAGTGCAGAAACGAGCGAGTTGAACGTGGTCTAGGCCGGTCTGCACAGCACACTGGGAGTAGTAAAGAAGTCAATGCCATGATGTCCAGAGAAGCAGGTGAATACAACTGGAACCTGCATTCGAATGAAACTAGTGAGCAGGCAAATATGGCTAAGGTTGAGAATGAAGAATGTGAGAAGATTACCGGAGATGAGAAAGCTACTGGTAAGGAAAAAGCTTTCATGGCAGATAACAAGGATCAACTCTCCGAGGTAAGTTCTAAACCTATTTGTACTAAATGTGAGAATTTGTCTGAGCAACTTGCTACCATAACTGATCAGTATGTTCGTTTAGATGCTGAATTTAAAACTCTTAAAGAAGATCATCACTTTATGAAAGCAAGAGAAAACAGTTACAAAGTTAAAATAAAAGCATGTGAAAAAGATGTTAAAAGCTTAAAAACAAAACTTGCTGAAAAAATTGAAGTAATTGATCTAAGTTATGAGGTTTTAGAAGAAAAGACTAAACTGATTGCTGAACGAGAAAAGCAGATTGCTGACCACCAGGTGAAAGTGGTGGAACTGAACCGAAAACTTGAGTAGTTCAGAAATTCCTCAGCTATTCTTGATCACCTTGTTAGTGATCAAGGTACCTCTACGAAGAGGGGAGGAATTGGTTATCACGAGGTTCCACCACCTTATAACCACAATTACACTTTTAACCCTAGTGTTCAGAAATCTGTTGATTTTGAAGTTCCTCAGACAGTTCCAATCAAGGTTACGAGTTAAAAACCAAGTGTTAGTAGTGGCGAAACGAGTTCGCCTGTTTCAAGTAAGAAAATTTATGTTACGAGTCCAGTTTCATCAGATTCGGATAAGTTGTCCGAATCGGGTAATACAAAAGAGAAGGTAGTGTTACCCACTGGTGGAGAAAAAGATAAAACTTATAAAAAGAGTACTCCACTCAACCCGTACGTCCCACCTTATGTGAGACGAACGGCCGGTAACACAGCCTCGACATCCAAAACAACCTTTGAAAAGAAAATGGAGCATAGGTGTTGTTTTAGGTGTAATAAGTTAGGACATCTTGTTGCAGATTGCCCTCTGACGCCGAAATTCAGAAGTGTGAGGCCTATTAAAACTGAGCATAAGCCTAATGGTAATTTTAATACTGTTAAAAATGAAAACCCTTCAAAGTTCCGAAATGTAACTAATTCAGGTTTTCACATAAACAAACCTCAGTTTAACAATGCTAATAACCAAACCGCAAGATATAATACTTTCAATACACATAGGTTTGGAAGGCCTCACACTCAATTTCCAAGGATATTTACTAATAGGACTGACAGGAATTATCCAGATGCTAACTTTGGAAAGCAGAAGTACGGGATGTATAGATCCAAGACCAATTGGTCTTGGGTCCCTAGATTCTAATCCTTTGCTTTATTGTGCAGGAACAGTTGAACAGGGCTGCCCACAGTCTTTGGATTGTAGATAGCGGCTGTTCCCGGCACATGACGGGTAACAAATACTTGTTGCACGACTTAAAACCTGTTCAAGGAGCGAGAGTTAGCTTTGCCGGTAAAAGTGGAGGCAGACTTACTGGAAGAGGAACGGTGTCCAATGGAAAAATGACTCTTGAGAATGTGAACTTTGTAGAAGAGTTGAAGCACAATCTGCTGAGTGTGTCGCAGATTTGTGATAAGGAGTACACTGTTCATTTCACGAAGAATGAGGCGATCGTGTTGAAGCCTGGTTTTCAGATACCAGACGAGTGGATAGTGATGAAAGCTCCACGTGATACAAATACTTATGTAATGGATATGAGGTCTACTGAAATGGCCACGGAAGAATCATGTTTAATGACGAAAGCAAGCGAATCGGAATCCGAACTGTGGCACAGGAGGATGGGGCACATTCATCTTCGGAAGATGAACCACATTGTCAGGAATGGACTTGTGATGGGCGTTCCCTTGAAAAGTTTTAACTTTGAAGACAAATGTATAGCATGCAAGAAGGGAAAGCAACACAAGAAATCCCATCTCACCAAGAAGGTCAACTCTATTGCCAGTACTCTAGAACTGCTTCACATGGATCTCTTCGGTCCATTGAATACAAAAAGTCTAGGAGGTACTTCTTACTGCTTGGTGATCACTGATGACTACTCGCGATATTCGTGGGTATATTTTCTGAAATCGAAAGATGAGACGGCTCAAATGGTGAAGAATTTGATTATCAAAGTTGAGAACGTCATGGGTAAAACAGTTAAGTTCATCAGGAGTGACAATGGAACGGAGTTCAAGAATTTTGAGATGGAGATCTTCTGTCTTCAGAAAGGAATTGAACACCAATACAGCGCTCCGTATACTCCGCAACAGAATGGAGTGGCTGAAAGGAAGAACCGAACTTTGATTGAAGGAGCCAGAACTATGCTGGCAGATTCGAAGCTTCCTGTGATGTTCTGGGCTGAAGCAGTTGCTACAGCCTGCTATGTTCTGAATAGAGTGTTAACTGTTAAGAGACTTGGTAAAACGTGTTACGATCTTATGCATGGAAGGAAGCCCAACTTGAGTGGTCTTGAACCATTCGGGTCCTCTTGTTCGATCTTGAAGACAAATTCTAAATTTGGTGAAGTAGCCGATGAAGGAATCTTAGTCGGTTATGTTGTTGGTACTCCCAACAGACGTGTCTTCAATACTTCGACCTGCAAGGTGGAGGTGGTGTGCAATACCGACATCACAAGTTACCAACCGCCAAAACCAAGCAATGGACCTGCTGAGCTTTTCGACTATGTTAAGCTTTTTAAGTCAACATACCGGACTTGGAAATTTCTGAAGAAGAAGAAAGAGTAGAGATGAAGATGATACATGATGAGGAAGAAAATCTATTGCAAAGACAGCTGATTGATAAATGTCAACCTTCCTCATCAAACACTATCGGTACCCCTGCTACCTCAGCTGAAGAAGAATTTATCAATCCTTTTCACTCTCAGCATGAAACAACCATTGATGAGATCTCTTCTAATTTGGAAGATAATTTGCATGTCGGTTCTGTTCCGACCACGAGAATTCATAAAAATCACCCTTTGGATAATGTGATTGGTGATGTGTCCTCCGGTGTACAAACGAGAAGTAGCTTGAATGAACACACCTGTGTTTATACAAGCATTAAGGAGACATGAATAATCAATGAATGCCTGTACACCTGCTTTATAAGCCAGATTGAACCGAAGAATTATCAAATGGCTTTAAAGGACAGCTCGTGAGTCGAAGCCATGCAAGAAGAGTTGGCTCAATTCGAGAAGATGGAAGTTTGGACTTTGGTTGAATAACCAAAGAATGTGCATGCGATAGGCACAAAATGGGTGTTTAAGTGCAAGAGAGATGATAAGGGGATTATTATAAGAAACAAGGCGAGGCTAGTCGTTAAAGGTTTTAATCAACAAGAGGGGATTGATTATAACGAAGTGTTCGCTCCTGTCGCCAGGTTGGAAGCTATAAGATTGTTTTTAGCGTTTGCTGCTTATGAAAAGATGAAGGTGTTTCAGCTAGATGTGAAGAGTGCGTTTTTGAATGGGAAAGTTGATGAGGTTGTGTATGTTGAGCAACCTCCGGGTTTTCCTGACCCATACTTTCCAGATCATGTGTACAGGTTGAGCAAGGCGTTGTATGGATTACATCAGGCACCTCGTGCCTGGTATTCAACTTTATCGGAATACTTGCTCGAGAATGGTTTTGAAAGAGGGAAAATTGATAGCACGTTGTTCTTCAAAAGAGATGGAAGCGACTTCCTGCTGGTACAAGTCTACGTGGATGACATTATATTTGCTGCGTCAAAAGTCTCCATGTGTCAGGAGTTTGAAGCCGTCATGAAGAAAAGGTTTGAAATGAGTGCTATGGGTGAACTAACTTTCTTTCTAGGATTGCAGGTTGATCAGAAGAAGGACGGGATGTTCATTCATCAGACGAAGTATGTTCATGATGTGCTCAAGCGCTTCAAGATGGAGGACAGTTCTCCATATGATACTCCAATCTGCGTCAATCACAAATTGGGTGCTGAAGTAAACGGTGATGCAGATGTGGACCCAACTCAATATCGGGCAATAATAGGTTCTTTAATGTACTTAACTGCATCTAGGCCTGATATAATGTTTATTGTTTGTCTTTGTGCACGTTTTCAGGCAAATCCAAAATAATCTCATTTGAAAGGTGCAAAGAGGATACTGCGGTATCTCAAGGGCAAGCCGAAGCTGGGGTTGTGGTACACGAGAGGAGGATACTTGGAGCTAGTCGCCTACACAGATTCTGATTATGGAGGGTGCAATCAGAGTCGGAAGTCAACAACTGGAGGATGTCAGTTTCTTGGTGGCAGATTGGTGTCGTGGCAATGCAAGAAGCAGACTTCAGTCGCAATTTCAACCTGTGAGGCAGAATACATGGCAGCATCCAACTGCTGCTCTCAGGTTCTTTGGATTCAACAATAGTTGCGCGACTATGGTCTGAATTTCTTACTTACTCCTATTTGCATTGATAACACAGCTTCTATCTCAGTAACTAACAATCCCGTGAAATATAGTAAAACTAAACATATTGACATACGTCATCATTTTATACGGGACTGTGCTGAGAAGAAATTGATTGTGCTTGAAAAGGTGGATACGCTTGATAATTTCGTTGATTTATATACTAAAGCGTTTGACAAATCCAGATTTCAAAACCTTATTGAACTGAATGGGATGATCAATCCCGAGTAACCATGCTTTTCTTGTGATATTTAAAAAAAAAAAAACTTCAATAATCGCTTAAAAATATGTCGGTTACATCAGTTTGAAGGACTTCTCTTCGGATATGTTTTGGTCCTCATTCTCTACTTGTAGATTTTGAGGATAGCCATTAACCAGATTACTGATAGTGACCGGGGCGGTTTATGATGAGCTTTTCATTCTTTCGCTTAAAATTAGTCGATCATACTTAGTTAGAAGGACACATACTAGTATGTGGTCGGTCCAGCTGATCCATTGGATCTTCGGGATAGCCGTTTACCTGATGACTTTGTATTGGTCGGGGCGATTAATGTTGAAATTTTGAAAGAAATGGGAAGTGAAATTATTTTTCAAGTCTGTTACTTTGTAAGAAGTTCATTTGCTACATTTAACAGAAAATTGATCCAACCATGGAAAATGATAGTTATACTGATTTGTGTGCTTAACTAGTGAAGTTATTAGGCTTAAACGGCTTTAGAACAGTCATTGTATGTCATGGTAACTTTTTAATGGTGTGTAAAAGTAGATGTGATACAAACTAAATTTACTTGATGTTACGTGGAAACTCCTAAAGAGTTTTACATGTCTTCATATATATCTTTCCGAATGATAGGCAGAAAAGCGATTACCCAGTCATACACGAGCCCATGTGTGTTCTGATTCCCGTGAAGATAGTGTCTCAAGATACTGCAGTGATCCAGATTCGGGACTTGCAGTTAATTTCTACTTTGAAGTCTATGTTTATTAAAAAAAAAATAATAAAAAAAAATAATAATATTTGGAGTTATTGAAACATATTAGAGATGACAAAATCAAGACTTCACAATCATTAAGTAAGAGAGAAGAATGGGAAGCAGATCAAGAATACTTACAACTTAATCAGACACTATGGGCCGAGGTCAATTCGGGGTGACTTGGGGAAAGCCAAATACGCTTTGAGGATAGATAGGAGGCATCAATATTTCTGAGTTGTTGCCCACTTAAATTTTGAGGCTTAATCGAACCTAACTCGTATCACAGAAACGATGAAAACCACGTTAAGTTATACCTGCTTACAACCTGTCTCTATATGTCATAATACAGCTAAACACGGATCTATGTGACAGTCACATAATTAGTATGATTCCTGTTCGGATCTTTTCTAAAACGTGGTAGTCCCTAACTAGACTGAAATTTGATCCCTTATACTTTAAATTTTTTAGTTTTTGTACTTAGATAGTTTTATGATTTTTTAACTGGTTACGTAGAATTGATCGTGTCATTTAATTCTTAAAGGGAAGTTTTACAGAGTTAATTAAAAAATGTTCAAATTATAAGGGTTGGTTTTGTAATTATCGGCGATGTTGTTAAACAGGCGAACTTGTGCACAACTTCGCCTAGGCGAAGTTATCCACAACTTCGCCTGTACAACCCAGACTCTATATAAGGATTTCAAGAGTCAAACAGTTTCAAAATTTTCAAAACAGCGAACTTGTCTTTCCGGCGAACTTACACCTTTCCGGCGAACTTGTTATTTATTCCGATTACGTGTTATTTATTCCCAGTTTTCACACCGATTCATGGTTCGAAATGCCATTATATCACATAATCAATGTTCATTCAAGCTTCTAAATGTTTGTTTCGACTGGTTTCGAACCCTCGGACCATCGGATTTTGAAACCGAGTTTCATAACGTGTGTTTTTACGTGTTAAGAACCATTCTGATCGTCTAGATAACCTTAAAACCATGTTATTCGGAGTCCTTAATCTTCAAACTTATCATAAAATCTCAGATTTTGAATTTTGAATTGACCTTACTGCTGCCAATTAAGATTCAGGCGAACTTAGGGTTTCGGCGAAGTTATCCATAACTTCGCCTGAGGCTCAACTTCGCCTGAGGCGATGTTGTGATGAGGCGAAGTTAACATCAACTTCGCCTGGATCAATTTTACTTTGTGTTAATTAGACGAACTTAAAGCTGAAGCGAAGTTGTTCCCAACTTCGCCCCACCTTTAACTTCGCCTATACGGAGTGTATCACAACTTCGCTCATGGTAACAAAGCGAACTTGTGCTATGTCTTTATGTTGTTCTAACTTGGTTCGTTTGTTGCAGATTTGGCTGCAGTAGCTGGTGCTGGAGGTGCAGGAGGAGACGATGGTGACAATCAGAGACAATTTTTCCCGGGTCACAATATGTACATCACTTTAGACCCGGAGGCGAGCGGTGTGGACGATTACCGCGAGATCATAACTTTCCTCTTAGGCTCGAGGATTTTTCATGCCATCACGAACACTCTGCTGATATCCTTACCAAATATCGAAGACTTTTGGCAGACTGTAGAATACGACTGTCGTGTTGAGCCCCCGGTCATGCGAGCGACTGTGAACAATCAACAGGTTCAGTTCATTTCTGAACAGATTCGGGTGGCGTTACGGTTTGGAGAAGAGACGAGGGACGACCCAACTGAGTTTGTGGCTCCGTTTCGTGATGGAGCGTTTCTCCGAATGGGCTATTCTGATCCATTAGGTGATTCACAGAGACGGAAGGGTTTTCTACTTGGTCAGTGGCGCTTCCTTATGCACGTCATGATAGTTTGCATGTCAGGAAGGAAGGCGGGCACTGACGGTATGGGTGCGACCATGTAGTCCGCAATGACTGCACTGACTTACAATAAAAGCTATAGTTTTAGTCAGATGGTCTTTTACGAGATTGACAGACAGAGAAGGGCGATGGCTAGGGAGCGGTTCATTATGTATCCACGTTTCATCCAGATGATATTGAACCATGTGGCTCCGAATCTACCTCAGAGACGACCGATCAGATACGTGGAATCTGTGAGCAAACGTATCTTTGCTCAATGCCGCACTTCGAGTGCGAGGAGCAACCCTGAACGTCGTCCAAGGCATACTCCATTGTTTGGGTTTTGAATCAACCCAGAGTATGTTCCAGCTGGTGGGGACGAGTTCAGAGATCCTCAACCGCGACAGGCAAGAGCAACTCAAGCTGCATCTGCTGTGCCTGTTGTGACGGCTGAGGAGAATATTGATCTTGATGAAGTATTTGGTGGTCAAGATTACTTTGATATGGACCGAGTTGATCCACTGGAAGAGGTGCAGGTCTCTGCTGCACAGGGTTCGGGTGTGAGTGTTACTAGAGTAGCAACGTCGATAGCTGACTCAGATTTGGATGAGATCATGAATGAGGGGAGACGGTTGATGGTGTCTCGAGAGAGAACGGTTGGGAAGAGAAAGAGAACGGAGGATGATGATGAGTCAGAAGAGGAAGAAGATATACATATGCTGATAAGACGTTCAAGACGGGAAAGGACAGGTGCAGGTATGGGAGCTGGAGAGACTTCAAGGATGGTACGTTTTGCTCCGGCTGCACTGTCTGGTATGTCTATCGTTCCTACTTCTGTACAGGTTACAAGTACAAGCGCTGCGGATGTTCCCGTGGTGGCTACATCATCTGCTGGCATTCCATCTACCACTACCATCCAGACGTCGACTCCGGAGATTGTGTCTCTACCACCTCCAACGCTTACTCAGTCGGTGGTAGCTGTACGATTTGTAGAGTCAACGGTCGTCACTACTGCAGGGTTATCAGGTATGGTACCACCTGCGGATACGTCTGCTTCTGATGTCTCGCCTACACCTATGTCAGACTCAGAGAGAATAGCTTCACTAGAGCGGATCGTGGCAGAGCAATCGAAGACTATTCAACGCCTAGTAGAAGCAAATCAACTACAGTCATCCCTCCTGGTTGAGCATGGGAAAATTATAGATGCCTTGAAGGAGTTCTTGGCATCTCAGGGGGAGATGAGCTGTAAGGGCGACGAGCTAAGGAGGAAAAGAAGAAATGACCGAGACGATGATCTCAATGCATCGAAAGATGCAGGTGGTGAGCTGCCAAGAACTTCTCAAGCTCTTGGTACTTCCACAGCTGAGGGGGAGTCTGCCGACGCGGCTGGTGGTACTGGTGGTGATGATGTGGTGTTAGTTGATGATGACGTGATTGATGCGTTGAGGGAACTTGACGATGATATGTTCAGCGACGATGTGTTATTTGATGAAGATGTGCTGCCGGGTGATGTGATTGAGAAGATTGGTGAGCAGATTGAGATTGAGAATGAGATTGAGGAAAAGAGATAGTAGAGGAAAATGTCGAACATGACTTTCCAGAGGTTGAGAAGCCCGATATGGGTGATCAGAAGGCAGTTGAAGATACTGAATGGGAAGAGCAGCCGAGGTGGAAGGAAGGATACGCTCAATGGTTCGTCAAAACGAAGAAACCGGCAGTCCCTACCATGTTCAAAAAGAGTTACAACATTAAGGGCTATGCTGAAGCAAAGAAAGGGATTATATGCTGGATTTATGATGAGCAGTTGCGGCTCTTTGTGATTAAACGATATGATGGAATTCAGTACCTTAGAAGAATGTTGAGATCGTTAAACACACTGCCTGAGTGTGAGGTTAAAGACTTAGCCAGATTGGGGTTGATCAATCGAAGTGACGATAATATGGCTAGAGTCATAGGGAAAATTGTATGGAAAGAGAGCATAAAGGAAAAGAAGTTTGAGCTGTTGAAACCACAGAAAGGGAAACTTGTTGAAGACAAGGATAGAGGTTTGAGAGCTGATGGAAAGCCTTGGATGGTTATGAAGTATAAACCAATCCGGTGCCTTAAAGAAGTACCGATGAAGCTTATGCCCAAGGATGTGCTCAAAGACCTCAAGTGGTGGTTCGTTGATTGTGAGACAGCAGAGCCAGTGATGGAAGATGAGGATGAACAAGAGATTCTTAGAGTTTACGATCCGATGCATCTTGTTAACTTATCGCAAGCTGATCTGAAGGTGCTTAACGAGAAAAAGATCTTTTATATTCCAGCTTGGAAGGACGAAGCAAGAAAGTATCAACGAGTTGTGTCGGTGTGTGTTAGAGAAGGAGTGCACGCGTGAAGATACAGGATTACGAGACAAGAGCTGAAAGATCAAGATATGAAGCTACTGCCAAGGGGGAGTCTGTTGGTGCATAAATGTCAGTAGTTCATATGTCTAATGTCTGTAATC
The DNA here is from genome assembly GCF_021521415.1 of Bidens hawaiensis. Taxonomy (NCBI): domain Eukaryota; kingdom Viridiplantae; phylum Streptophyta; class Magnoliopsida; order Asterales; family Asteraceae; genus Bidens; species Bidens hawaiensis. Next base: position 73,634 of record NW_027506390.1, on the reverse strand, counting down.
GAGTCTGTAATATTGTTTATGTATTTGTTTGTTTAAAGCGAAGTTGTTGACAAGTTCGCCTAGGCGAACTTGTTAACCAAGCGAAGTTGTTGACAAGTTCGCCTAGGCGAACTTGTTGAACAAGCGAAGTTATGGACAACTTCGCCTGAGGCGAAGTTGTCGTGTATTTATATAGGTTACGGATTATGGTTTTGGAAGTAGTTCAAGTTCAGGTAAACCAGTGAGTCAAGTGACGTGAGGTCGAGAGTCTGTAAGTATCACGTGTTGAGTTATTAATATAACGTGAGTTTGTTCGTATCGTATTTGTGTGTTCGTGTGTTTGTGTTCTACGTCCGTAACGATCTACACAGGGATTCCGCACCTATGTATATCGGGATATCTCGTGTGATCCGTGCAGGGAACCTACAACGACCCATCCAATCTCATTTATGGGTGGTTTGAGATGAACTCATCTAGCTATTAATTCAAAATTAACTAACTGCAGCCATGGCAAGAAACCCGTCGTTACCTAGCAAAAATAAACGAAGTGAATTTTGAAAAAATTCTTCTAGAAATCTTTGCAAAAGGTGACGCATGGACAACCGAAAACCCCCAGACAAAAAAATGGGATAAAGTTATTCTAGACTACTGGAACAGTAAGTGCCCGTTCAATCAAGTCTGTGAGATTGATTTTCCACTAGATGAAGACATATATGCCCGAGTGAAAGACCCATCAAATTATTAAGATGCTGCTCCACCAAACGAAGATCCGAACCCAAGTCCGCCAGATTTCACCATCGAGTTCTGTGACATGACTTAGATGAAGAAACACGTTCCTAAGGAATTCCATTAAGCCGTGTGATATTATGTTTGTGAAATTCGTGTGTGTTTAAGAATAAAGCTTAATCACTCTTAAAGTGATTTTAGCATCTAGGTTGAGTTTTATATATCTAGTTTTGTGTGATGTAATCCATGATGTATTTTGCTAGTTTGATGTAAGCAATGATGTCATGATGCCGAGAAAGCCCCGACGGCCTATAAAAGGAGGAACGTCTCTTTGATCCTGTATCTTTCCAAAAGAATAAACCATCATCAAAATGCCATTGAAAAAATGAATGAAACATCCATTCACAAACAGCCAAATGCAATTCCAATCCCAGTAGAAATTGTGACATTCGTAACAAAACGTGGTTTACCTTATTCACTACGTTGCGAGTAAACGATGAATCGGTTAATTTGTACGATTAAACGAGTAACCTACTGATATTGACTAAGACCCGTATATATATATTGAGAGGTCATATATGAATTATATATTTGTTATAGAGGCTAACGTATTGATATTTAGGTCCCAGTACGTTTAAAACCATTTAAACGAAAAATGTTTCGTTTATCGATACGCTATGAGTTTAAACGCAATCGTTAACACCAAAACGAGCATTGTAGCATCCGTTAAGCCGAAAAAGATTTATGAAACACTTATTTGACATGTTCTAACTAATCCGTGAAAATATTTAGGATTTTTACATCGAGTCAGTACGTTTTTCATATTTTAAAAAAATGGGCTGAAAAACACGCGTTTATTCACTTTTTTCGCACCCGAACTAGTTTTCTTGCGTAAAACCGAACCCTAACTAAATTTTGGGCCGAGATTTTTTTGCGGAACCAAAACCGAGGCATCAATGGGCCAAATAGAGGCCCAATGGGTCCCATAGTTCTAGCCACCAAAATGGACCAAAAACCACCCATTGTCTAGCATTATGTGTATATTAAATAACTTAGATATTTTTGGCACAAAACCCATCAAACTAACTCAAAACCTGTTATTCTTCATCATCCATTCCAAAAACCCTTAAGGTAAACATCTAATTCTTGAGAATTCAAGCTTGTTTAACAAAGTTTAACCATGGAAAATTAAGTCTTGATTAGTTTTAAACATGTTTAACTAATCAAATAAAATCATTTTTTTAGGTTAAACATGTCTACAAAGCAGAATCATATAGATTTTTGGTCAAAAACGCGGATTAGAACAAGAATACGACGTTTTTACGGTTCAAAAGTTCGGTTTGAAACCAAAACCGAAACCCTAATTATCAAGGCTGTTAAATGGATGATTTATACTTAGTTTGATGTTATATGATATGTAGATACACTGTGTTTGTGACCCAAGACCTGGAGAGTTGTTAAAACCATCAAAATCTACCGATAACCGATAAGGTATTACTTGTTAACTCGCTTAGGGGATGTTTGTGCTTCGATTGTGAAGTGCTTGTTTTTAGATTATGAAAATTTTCAGGGACATTCGGGATCACATAGTTGAGTTCCTGATCAAATTTGGTAATTTTTGATAAATGGAGAATATTTGGCAAATTTATTACCGTTTATTGGTGTTTATTCTGGAAAAATAGGTAAATTTCATAAAAAAATATGAAATTTGGTTTGGAATCCAGAAATGTTATTTTAAAATCACTGGAAAAGTTTAGGAACATTTGGATATGGATAAATATTTTTTGTTCAATTATGTTTTAATCGAGTTTTAACAGCCGAAAACCGCACAAAAAAGCATTTGGGCCAAGGATTAAGGGGCTACTTAATGATATTTAGACCACTTGGAAAAATTATCAGATTTTTCGGATGTCGTTTGATATAAACGGGCTATTTGTTACTTAATTATAACAGATTTAATGAATTTTTATAAATTGATAACTAATCATAAAATTCCTGAAAATATTTTTATTAAATTCCACATATTTTAACTAACTTTTACCAAAAATTTCATAATTTATATATAACTTCACAATTAGATATAAATATTTAAAGATTTAAATTATATATGTTTTAACAAAACCGACAGTTTTGTGTTTAACGAATTAACTGGTATGTCAAAACACCAAAAGTGGTCGAATATCATATTTTTGGAAGAATTTGATAAAAACGAACTTTTTACGAGAATTCCGGATAATTCGGGTGGATTGTACGCGTTTTGTAAAATCAAACCCGTGTAAAAACAGAAACGAACCCTGCGATCAATCAAGATACCGAAACTTCAAAATTCTTTTATAAATCAAATCATTTTAGCAATCAGTATGTTTACTTAAGTTTATGTGATCTTACCTATTTCCGAAACGCGTAAACGATCAACATGGCTAGGCTCGAAAACGGTGAAACTGAGCCAAATCTGATTTTGAACATTTCATAGTATACCACGTCACAATATAAGACTATGGTCATGTTCTGGGCCTAACAGCTATACCGAGACTAGTTATACAGCTCGATTTAACTTAAACACTGTACTAGTGTTAACAGTATGATACCGGTTATAGGATTCAAGATATAAACGAGACGCACTACTTACTGACACGTATTACCAGCTTGAACTACGATAAGGTGAGTTTCACGACCCCACTTTCTAAACTATTTTACGAACTTTTGGGGTGGAAAGCATGTACTTATATACTTGAAAACTTGTGATGATGTGAATTATCTAAGTACTAACACTTGAAAGTCCCCACAAACACAAGTGATTAACTTCGTGCCAGTGACGTGTGGATAGTACTATCGGTTTGACAAACCCAACTAAAGACGCCGGAGGGTTATGCCGGATGTACTTGTAAACACAGTTGCACATTGTCATATAAATTTATTACATTCTGCTTGTGGTGTTAGACATTGTACATACTTGGGGAAAAGTGGCTATTAAATGCCAACGGGAGTACATGGGCAAGGGTGGCCATGCGTGCGAGCTGTCTTGGTTTCTCTTGTGACTTAGTATAAAAACATCATGCACATATATACATAAATACATACGTACTGTGAACTTTTCAAACTTGTATACTAATCTTGTTCATACTCGTGAAATATGAAACTCACCAACTAGACATAGTTGACCCGTTTTAACATGCTTTTCAGGTAAACCGAAGTTGGAATGAATTGCTTACGTGCTCGGTGTTAGAAGTGAAGTTGAATAGCTGTGAATAGACGCAAATACATAGTATTGAATAAGAAGCTCGTGAACCGGTTATGTGATTTTCATCTAGTTTGTAAACATAGTACCAAACCATGTAATATGATGTAAATTAGTTTGTTGAATTTCTTTATAAACAATGTGGTTGATACCAGAATTATCTGTTACACTCCCATATTCTGCTTCCGCAATTACCTAGTCGGGGTGTGACAGAAATTGGTAAGTTGATCAAGACAAACAACCTTGATGTTTCTTAACTAAACTACAAGACTTTCCTGTCCATCACTCTTAAAACGAAACTCCTTCAATAAAAATTACAGATTTCACCCCTACTACCCTTTTCTCAACACCATACACGTTAGCAATCCGTACCAACTACCAATAGTATCCTTAAGGTTTTTCTGGAAGTTGTTTGAGACAGCCATGTCCTTCAACTCTGAAAAACTCATCACGTACATGATTACCCATGAGTCAGGAATTATGCCCTTAGAAAGAACAAATTTTGTTAAATCCCTTAAATGTTTATTCCCAATCAAAAAATGCGTGAGGATGTTGTCGTCTAGACATGGCAGACACTGTCTGGTGTTATTTGGAAAACCAGATAATTGTATACAGAGCGGCACATCAAAAAGGAGCAAGGACCCATCCAATCTCATTTATGGGTGGTTTGAGATAAACCCGTCCAGCTATTAATTCAAAATTAACTAACTACAGCCATGGCAAGAAACCCGTCATTACCTGGCAAAAATAATCGAAGTGAATTTTGAAGACATTCTTTCGGAACTCATAGCAAAAGGGGACGCATGGACTGTTGAGTCAAGAATTTGACTTGAAATGACTTAAGGATAATTAAAGAAGATTGGAATATTCTCAACCTCCCCGGAAATGGCTATGTATGGAATCCGAGCACACTTGTACTCCCGGGTAAGGTTTACTTGACCTAGAAAGGTATTTTGTCCTTCGGGTAGGATTATCTTCTAGAATTCTTCTTTAGTGTCAATCTGAGCACGGTTCACTATGTCTAGGAAGGTTGTTCTTCATAGCTAAGCAGGGTTTACTTGCGAGTAGGCTCTTGGCTAACCAAGCTTTTGAAGCCAAGTATTTAGAAGATCGGGTAAGGTGTTCATTGATAAAACAATTGTCCGAGTATGCTTGATGGAAGGTAAAAGAATTATCCTAAGGACTTTTTCGGGCAAGGTTCAACTCCGTGTAATCTAGTGTTACCAGCACACTTGGCTTTACTAATAAGTTATTCACTAGCACAAATTTGAAAGGATCTCTGAAGAACAAGTTTGCTCGTAAGATTATATCGGGCAAAGATAGATAATATCAAGAAGATTGAAGTCTGTTAGGTGAGTATTATCTTAGTAAAATAGTCTAAGTAAAGTCTACCCGGAGAACTGTTCTCCAGAACACTTCAAGGTTACGATGTCTACTCGTAGAAGACAAAGGCACAATGCCTACTCGGAGAAGACAAGTAATACAAAGTCTACCCGAAAGCCCTGTTTTTACACTTGGTGTAGTTCTGAATATGTAATTTGAATATTTATTAAATCATTAGGGTTTCTAGAAGATGGGACAGTTGTCAGGTGGTGGCATGCCTATAAATAGAATAATTTAGGACACGCCTACAATACGGATAAGACAGCCTTTACTTTTTTCAGACCTAAAAGAATATTCTCTGATATTGAGTGTGACGGCTACCCTAGGATTGTAAGGATAAAACTTTCCAAATAAGAAACCCTAATCGATTATCATTTGTATGAATCTTTTATATGAATGGAAATCTTTTCAGTGATTGTTTGTATCTGTTACGTTTTGTTAATCCTCTTGCAACAACTCTGTTTGTTTCTGATTCGGCAGTTAACAAACAGTTTTCTTACCCAAAATAGCAATCGTTATTAACTCTCTTGTCGACACATTTATTGTGTGAGTTATGACATAGTTATTGAGTGTGAGTAATTATTCGAGACCGACAAGTGGTATCAGAGCTTGTTCGTTGCTGATTCGGGTGAAGAAATTGTTGCTATTTGAAGATCTGAAGAAGAAAGATGACTTAAGCAGAATACTGTTCCAATGAAGTCTGATGTCAGCTGTATTGTTCTTCAATCTTTTCTAGATCTACAAATTACCGGTGTTTTTTTTTACTTATTTCAATTAAAGTTTGCATCTTTATTACTTAATCTTGATCCACTCGAACCAGAGATATCAGATCTCATTATTTTCAAAACTCGATTTTTACTTTGTTTTAACTATTCTCTGTTTCTACTTTTCGAAATACCAAAATGTCAAGTTTTGAAGAGCAAGAGGTTTCCACTAACAAAATTCCTAGATTGTATAGGCAGGAGAAATTTGTCAAATGAAAGGTCCTGTTTGAGGCAGATGTATGTTACAATGATGTGGATATGTGGAACTCAATTAGGACTGGTCCATATGTTGCTGATGGTGCAAATCCCAATCAAGCTGTGACTGACAGAATGAGAAAGATTGATGACAGGGCCTTAGCTATGATCAAGCTAGGACTATCTTGGGAAATCCTAACCAAGGTTGTTCATCACACAATAGCTAAGGCTATGTATGATGCAATCATTGTAATGTTTGAAGGTAACATTGAGCTAAAGAAATCAAGAAACAAAGAGTCAAGCAACAGCTTGAGAAATTCACGTACAAGGATGGAGAATGATTGAAGTCAATTCTTGAAAGATTTTTCGCAATTGTGAATGATCTGAGAACAACTGACCATGTGATAACAGACCTGCATTTGACCACAAAACTACTGAACTCAATGCCAAAGGAGTGGTATACAAATCCATCCTTCAGAAACCCAACTTTGAAACACTTAAGTTGGATGATGTGATCTGTTTCCTCCAGGTTGCTAAGATTGAGATGATCGAAAACGAGATGATCAAGGAGGAGAAGCCATGCTTTCATGTGTCAAATGCCCTAATTGCACCCATGGGAAATCTTTCCACAAAGAATCAACAACAAATTCCCATCATTGAGGAACCAAATGATCATGGTGTTGAAACACCTAATTCTTTCATTGGTGGGAGTACTAGTCACCAAGGCAGTCGGTCAAGATTCAACGTCCAACTTATTGATGACAATGAATCTGTCTCTGTGACAAGTGGACATATGCCCTAAGGTAGTGGCAAAGAAATTGATTCACACAAGTGTCATCCAAAATGACTCGGAACAAATAGATGCAGATGACCTTGAAGACATGGATCTCAAGTGGCAGACAGCTAGGTTGGCTCTTAGAAGCAAAAGGCTATACAACAGGACTGGTAGATCACTTCTATCAGGGCCTAATGAGAGGATTGGTTTTGATAAGTCTAAAGCCATTTGTTAAAATTGCCAACAGCATGGTCATTTTGCCAGAGAATGCAATCAACCCAGAAACTTTCATATGAATCAGTTTCAGAACCAGTCAAGAAATCAAAAACTTCAAAAACATCAACAACAACAACCCCAACAACTACCAAAACAATTCAAATCTCAACAACTTCCAGCAAGCTCCAATATACAATCAACAAGTTGTTCCATAGAACAAAAACTTTCAAAGAAACAACCAAAACACCCAAAATGCCCCAAACAATCCAAATAGAAACAATCAAACAAGAAACCAACGGAATGTTGCTGTTCCCACTCATCATGAAGGGAATTTTGATTGGAGTGATCATGTTGATGATATCACAAGTGCAAATGCGGCATTTATGGCTATTGATGAAAAGGAGGCTGAAACATCGTCTTCTCAGGTACACTCAACTTCTCTAACTAATCTACATGAAACAATCGATGTTTTGACTTTAAAGGTAGGGAAGCTAGAGAGTGAGTGTTTCAGAATACAAAGCATAATCAATGGGTACCAAGCTAGTGATCAAATCAGTGAAGAAAAAATTAAGAGCTTGGAAGATGATTGTGTAAGATGCAATGGAGCTCACAGAGATACATAACAGAGATAGATGGTTTGAAGAAAATTATTGTTGAAGAGAAGGTTCAAAACACAAAGCTACATGTTGAAAATTAATTTTTGTAGAACTTGGTATCAACAGAAAACATTTGTGGGATAATGAACAAAATAAAGGAGGAAGATAAGTATAAGGTTGTTCTCCACCATTCAACAACAACTTTTTACCCAAGGATGACACAGAAAAGAGAGATGGATATCTTCAACAGTTTAGAGATGTTTTTAGACAAAGAAAAGTTCATTGATATGTACAAGATGGTAGAAGTGAATAAACAGGGAGAATTTGTGGTTAAAGAGGATGTAAGGGAAGAGAAGTCTATTGGCGTACAAGTCTCTGAGGATGACTTTGATTCTGATGATCTAAATGTAGATGAAGAAACATAATGAAAGAATGAAGAGAGAACATGTGTCCTTTGACATATGTGAAAGGAAAAAGGTTAGTTAAAATGCTTTGAGACCTCCAAGCAGAACTGTAACACCCCTGCTAAAGCGGAATACGCCCGAGTGTGATGTACAGATTGCTCAAAACACATGTGACACTATTAAGTGACAATATTATCATTAATTAATTTAAACATCAAGTACACAAGTTTGTAACAAAAACTACAAAGAAATAAGAAAAACAAGAACAATTAACACTTTGTCCATTTATTAATATAACTTAAAATCTAGTGTCTTCTCCGTTTCATCCTCTAATAATTATACCTGTAACATATATATTAAATAAAGTCAACTAAATGAATAGTTGGTGAGTTCACACAAGTTTTGATATAAATACATAAAAAAAATCTACAATTCCATGAGCAAGTGTAAATGAGCAAGTAAGGTCCTTTCCAGTTGGGATTGTGCACCAACGTACTAGGATAATAGCAAAAGTCAGTGTCTTTTCCAATTGGTAACAACCAATGTACTCGGATCGGGGGTCCCTATTCCACTCATAATTTCGAGGTCCTGAGTGCATAGGGGAGCGTATGATCATACTTAATGAGGAAACCATGAGCACGTAATCTTTAAGCAAGTAGGCAAATAAACGCACAAGTCCATGTAACGAATTGTAGTTTGTAAATAATAAATAAACGAAATTGAAATGTTGACAAGATATATATGCTACCCCCAAAATTTAAAAGTGTAAAAAGGGGTTGTGAGAAACTCACCTTGATGTTGAAGACAAACTTGAAATAAAACCGGAAGTACGTAAATGAAATCGAAGCAATTGAACGTCACGAACTAGAATTAAAAAGGAAAAAAACAAAATTTAAAGACTAATTATTGGGATTATAAAAATTAAATAATATAAGTTTTAGGAATGAGGCATTAATTTTAATATATATATTTCATTAACCTCTGGCAAATTGGGACTTGGGGATTTGTAATGAGTTTAACATAAATGAATAAAGTTTATATAAATCATATGATGCTTATTAGTTGAATAATGATTTGTAAATAAATAATTATAACATATTAATATAAATTAAATAACAATATTAATAACAATTTATGATTAAACAATTTATGTTTATTCTAGTAACATAATTAATTAATTTACTAATTAATTAATTTAAATGTTTTGCATGAAATTCTTTTAAAGAAATTATAAATGTTAGTTTATGTTGAAATAAAATATACAATAAATAATTTACTAAATTATTAATTTACTATATCTATTGTAAAATATTTTAAATAAAAGAAATTTTAATAAATCATTATATTTAAAAGAAAGTATATATGTTTATGATGATCAACAAATCATAAGATTTAGATAAATATATATTCATGCTTGTTCTTGCACAATAACTAGGTTTGATACAAGATTTAGAAAAAATCTGTTTATTTTGGATATCCAGATCATTATGAGTCTTAAGACCAAAATATAAAATTTTTATGATAAAAGTAACATGATCATGAAGATAAAATTATGAACATTCAACATTAAATCAAAACAAAAACTATAAAATGCGTAGAATCATAAAACTTACTTGTTAGTGCTTTCAATCTTAAGAAAATAGTGGATTGAGGTGTGAAAATAATGGAGGATTTGTCCTACTTTTATAGTTAAGATATGAAGTAGTTATGTCTTATGGGATTTATGAAAATTAATCATATTTAATATAATTAAAAACAAAAATTAAAATGGTTTAAAAGGTTTTCAAAGTGTTTTAACTCTTTTAGTAAATTTTATTTAATTAAAACCTAAATTGCATTATTTTTATTAGTTAATAAAAAAAATAACATTTGAAAAAGATGGTAATAATAATAATCCAAGATTTATTCTAATGATTTGCGTGGGAAAAGTTCATGAATAAATAATCTTTATATGAGTATGCAATACTACAAGGATGGTAAAAAGTATATTTGCATAGAAATTATCACATAAAATACATATAACGAAAATTGAGATTAATTAATAATATTATTAAAGTATATGAATTTAAATAGAAACTAAACCGAAAATTTAAAATGGGTCGGGTTTTCGGGTTTGAAAAGTAACGAATTTTACAAGAAGTATTTTGAAGAGGTTTGAAGAGAAGAAACTAAAAAAGACAGATGAAACAGTCATTAGTGACAACTTCATTCCTGTTTACCCTGTCTTCTCAATCTATGAAGTATTTGATATTGGTGAAGTTGAAACCACGGAGGAGTATGAGAAGAGACAATCAAGGCATAAGGGAAGCCTAGATGAAGAACCATTGAGCTTGAAGAAAATCATTTTTGTAAAGAGAAAAATTGAATGACAAAATATCAAGATAGAAGAATTTGTTCCTTTCTCAATTGACTTTGATGGGTTGAAGACTCAAAATCACTTCGTGTTAAACCACCTAGACCAAGTGAGAGGTTCGAGAAGGGAAGTGATCATGAAAGATTCAAAGAAAAAGTGTGGTGCAAAAATGTGATGAATATGGTCACCACATTGAATCTTGCAATGAAAGGCTCAACTTCAAACCGTTTCATGTACCAGATGAGACGAAGTTTGGACAAGATTTTGTTCTGTACAAACAGAAGTATGACAAATATTAGGGAAAAGGCCCGACAGCCTACAAAAGGAGGAACGTCTCTTTCATCCCGCATGATTCCATAAGAAAAACCATCTTCAGAAAGTCATTGAAAAAATGGATGAAACATCCACTCCCAAACATCCAAATGAAACTCAAATCCTAGTAGAAATTGATAGGTTGATCAAGACAAACAACCTTGATGTTTCTCAACTAAACTACAAGACCTTTCTGACCATCACTCTTAAAACGAAATGGCTCCTTCATGAAAAAAATTACAGGTTTCACCCAAACTACCCTTTTCTCAACATCCTACAGGTTAGCAATTTGTACCAACTACCAACAGACTCCTTAGGGATTTTCTTGAAGTTGTTAGTGAAGTTCAAGATTGCCATGTCCTCCAATTCCGAAAAAAACTCATCACGTACCAGATTACCCATGAGTCGGGAATTATGCCCCTAGAAAGAACAAATGTGGTTAAACTCCTTAAATGTTTCTACCCAACCAATTAATGGGTGAAGATGTTGTCGTCCAGACAAGGCAGGCACTGTCTGGTGTTATTTGGAAAACCAGATAATTGTATACTGGGCGGCCCGTAAAAAAGGAGCAACGACCCATCCAATCTCATTTATGGGAGGTTTGAGATGAACCCGTCTATTTATTAATTCAAATTTGACTAACTGGAGCCATAGCAAGAAACCTGTCACTACATGGCAAAAATAGACGAACTGAATTTTAAAGACATTACCCTGGAAATCTTAGCAAAAGGAGACGCATGGACAACCGAAAACCCCGAGACAAAAGAATGGGATCAATTTATTCTATACTACTAGAACAGTAAGTGCTCGTTCAGTCAAGTCTGTGAGATTGATTTTCCACTAGATGAAGATATGAATGCCCGAGTGAAAGACCCACCAAAATATGAAGATGATGCTCCACCAAAAAAAGATCCGTACCCAAGCCTGCAGGACTTCACCATCGAGTTCTGTGACATAACTGAGACGACGAAACACGTTCCTAAAGAATTACATTAAGCCGTGTGATTTTATTAATGTGAAATTCGTGTGTTTTTAAAAACATAGCTTAATCACTCTAAAAGTGATTTTTGCATCTAGGTTAAGTTTTAAATATCTCGTGCTGTGTGGAGTAAGGCATGATGTATTTTGCTTGTGTGATGTAAGCAATGATGTCATGATGCCGGGAAAGGCCCGACAGCCTACAAATGGAGGAACGTCTCTTTCATCCCGCATGATTCCATAAGAAAAACCATCTTCAGAAAGTCATTGAAAAAATGGATGAAACATCCACTCCCAAACATCCAAATGAAACTCAAATCCTAGTAGAAATTGATAGGTTGATCAAGACAAACAACCTTGATGTTTCTCAACTAAACTACAAGACCTTTCTGACCATCACTCTTAAAACGAAATGGCTCCTTCATGAAAAAAATTACAGGTTTCACCCAAACTACCCTTTTCTCAACATCCTACAGGTTAGCAATTTGTACCAACTACCAACAGACTCCTTAGGGATTTTCTTGAAGTTGTTAGTGAAGTTCAAGATAGCCATGTCCTCCAATTCCGAAAAAAACTCATCACGTACCAGATTACCCATGAGTCGGGAATTATGCCCCTAGAAAGAACAAATGTGGTTAAACTCCTTAAATGTTTCTACCCAACCAATTAATGGGTGAAGATGTTGTCGTCCAGACAAGGCAGGCACTGTCTGGTGTTATTTGGAAAACCAGATAATTGTATACTGGGCGGCCCGTAAAAAAGGAGCAACGACCCATCCAATCTCATTTATGGGAGGTTTGAGATGAACCCGTCTATTTATTAATTCAAATTTGACTAACTGGAGCCATAGCAAGAAACCTGTCACTACATGGCAAAAATAGACGAACTGAATTTTAAAGACATTACCCTGGAAATCTTAGCAAAAGGAGACGCATGGACAACCGAAAACCCCGAGACAAAAGAATGGGATCAATTTATTCTATACTACTAGAACAGTAATTGCTCGTTCAGTCAAGTCTGTGAGATTGATTTTCTACTAGATGAAGATATGTATGCCCGAGCGAAAGACCCACCAAAATATAAAGATGACGATCCACCAAACAAAGATCCGTACCCAAGTTTGCTCGACTTCACCATCGAGTTCTGTGACATGACTGAGACGAAGAAACACGTTCCTAAAGAATTACATTAAGCCGTGTGATTTTATTAATGTGAAATTCGTGTGTTTTTAAAAACATAGCTTAATCACTCTAAAAGTGCTTTTTGCATCTATGTTAAGTTTTAAATATTTCGTGATGTGTGGAGTAAGGCATGACGTATTTTGCTTGTGTGATGTAAGCAACGATGTCGTGATGCCGGGAAAGGCACGACAGCCTACAAAAGGAGGATCGTCTCCTTCATCCCCCATGACTCCCTAAGAAAAACCATCTTCAGAAAGTCATTGAAAAAATGGATGAAACATCCACTCCCAAACACCCAAATGAAACTCAAATCCTAGTAGAAATTGATAAGTTGATCAAGAAAAACAACCTTGATGTTTCTCAACTAAACTACAAGACCTTTCTGACCAACACTCTTAAAACGAAATGGCTCCTTCATGAAAAATAATTACAGCTTTCACCCGGACTACCCTTTTCTCAACATCCTACAGGTTAGCAATTTGTACCAACTACCAACATACACCTTAGGGATTTTCTTGAAGTTGTTTGAGAAGTTCAAGATAGCCATGTCCTCAAATTCCGAATAAAACTCATCACTTACCTGATTACCCATGAGTCGGGAATTATGCCCCTAGAAAGAACAAATGTGGTTAAACTCCTTAAATGTTTCTACCCAATCAATAAATGGGTGAAGATGTTGTCGTCTTGACAAGGCAGGCACTGTCTGGTGTTATTTGGGAAACCAGATAATTGTATACAGAGCGGCCCGTAAAAAAGGAGCCACGACCCATCCAATCTCATTTATGGGTGGGTTGAGATGAACCCGTCTAATTATTAATTCAAAATTGACTAACTGGAGCCATAGCAAGAAACCCGTCGTTATATGGCAAAAATAGACGAACTGAATCTTGAAGACATTACCCTGGAAATCTTTGCAAAAGGAGACGCATGGACAACCGAAAACCCCGAGACAAAAGAATGGGATCAAGTTATTCTATACTACTAGAACAACAAGTGCTCGTTCAGTCAAGTCTGTGAGATTGATTTTCCACTAGATGAAGATATGTATGCCCGAGTGAAAGACCCACCAAAATATGAAGATGATGCTCCACCAAACATAGATCCGTACCCAAGTCTGCTGGACTTCACCATCGAGTTCTGTGACATGACTGAGACGAAGAAACACGTTCCTAAAGAATTACATTAAGCCGTGTAATTTTATTAATGTGATATTTGTGTGTGTTTAAAAACATAGCTTAATCACTCTAAAAGTGATTTTTGCATCTTGGTTAAGTTTTAAATATCACGTGCTGTGTGGAGTAAGGCATGATGTATTTTTCTTGTGTGATGTAAGCAACGATGTCATGATGCCAGGAAAGGCCCGACAGCCTACAAAAGGAGGAACGTCTCTTTCATCCCGCATGATTCCATAAGAAAAACCATCATCAGAAAGTCATTGAAAAAATGGATGAAACATCCTCTCCCAAACATCCAAATGAAACTCAAATCCTAGTAGAAATTGATAAGTTGATCAAGACAAACAACCTTGATGTTTCACAACTAAACTACAAGAACTTTTTGACCATGTCACACCCGGCCCTAAACGGCGGAAACAGCCGGGTGCGCGCGAGTGGGAGTTGATAATCAAGCACGGGTCATTGCAAACATTCAAATAAATTTTCCATTACGCATGAAATGTCTAGTACAAAATACATTACATTGTTTAGAATTACATATAAAAACATCCACATATGAAAAACGTTGAAGATTTCAGCGCCATATCCCCTTACACGGCGGGAACAACCACGCGTGTGGAAGGGATAGAACTAAAATCTTCCAAAAACCATTTTTATAGATGTTCTGCGTGAAGTGCTCTATGTGTGACTCTTTGCGCTACTAATTATCACCTGAAAGACACGTAAAAGCATTTGAATCAGTATAAACTGAGTGAGTTCACAAGTTTTGGTGACTTGATAAATCGTATTGCATCATATCCTTGATAAAACCATATTGAAACATAGTACTGATAACATTGTTAAAACATATGCTTGATAAAACCGTCCCGCGGGTTACGCGCGGACATTTTTGAAAACCGTGCTCGTCCATGCAAAGTGGCGCTGCCACTACGAGCGAAAATAATACCGTCCCGCGGGTTACGCGCGGACATTTCTGAAAACCGTGCTCGTCCATGCAAAGTGGCGTTGCCACTACGAGCGAAAATAATACCGTCCCGCGGGTTACGCGCGGATGTTGTGCTCGGAAAACTAGGCGCTCGTCCATGCAAAGAGGTGCGACCCCTACGAGCGGGCTTTACAACCAGTAGTACTACCCCATGACCATACTAGGCACTCGTCTATGCAAAGAGGTGCGACCCCTACGAGCGGGTTGATCAAACACAGTAGTCCCTACCCTTAGAGTTCCATTGACGAAGTGATCACTTTCTTGTTCTTGCGCACTCACATTGAAAACCAAGATAAACACCATGAACAGATAATCGTTTGCATTGCTTGTAAATATACCATGATAAAACATAATTTAAACACGTGTCCCTCGCCCCGAAAATAGTTTAAAAACAGTGAAAATAGAGGCTGTGAGACTCACCTGTGATTCTTGTTAAGTGATGGTTTAGGGAGAGATTAAACGAGATTCGGGTTTCCTGATGTTAAAGGGTAAAAATCTCTGAAACACGCAACTGGTTCTTTCTGGGCGGGGGTACATCTGAAGAATAGACTGTGTTTTGTGCGTGTAGCCTTGCGCGTATAGCCTTCTGCGTGAAGGCCATTTCTTTGAACGTTGTGGGTGCGTAACCTTCTCATAGTCAGGGACGTTTGAGTTTCATTTGTAGATTCTCCATGAGGTCTTGGTATTTCAACATAGTGATCAGTTATGTTGAAGTCAATTCCATCTTGGAGCTTCAGACAAACTAGCTCTCAATGTTCCCGCCATGCGGGGAGGTTAGTTCCCTTTCCGCACGCGCACAAATGATTTGATTATTGAAGAGGTATGCACCCGCCTTAGCATCAAGCGGGGCGGTCAACCCATCAGACAAACTACATGAAGTTAAGTTATGAAAACACAAAAATCTGTGCGCGTGGCGCACATAACATATGCCCGCGCTGATAATGGCGCGCATCGCATCCGCGCATGGCGCATATAACATATGCCCGCGCTGATAATGGCGCGCATCGCATCCGCGCATGGCGCATATAACATATGCCCGCGCTGATAATGGCGCGCATAACATTCACAATCTCCAAATAATTAGGTTGGTTAGTTGGTTTATGGGATTGGGAAATTACCGGGTGTCACATTCTCCCCCTGTTAGGAGAATTTCGTCCCGAAATTTAGGAGGTGTCGCGGGTAGGAGCTATTCTTTGGAAGAGGTATGGGTACTTTTTGCTCCTTTGGTCTTCTCTTTCCAAGTGAAATCAGGTCCACGCTTTGAGTTCCATTGAACCTTTACTAACTTGATTCGGCTTCTTCGCAACTTTTGTTCTTTCCAATCGGTTACTGCTATAGGCTCTTCCACAAAGTGTAGCTGTTTGTCGATATGAACCTCGTCCAATGGTAAAATTAACGTTTCATCAGATAAGCACTTCTTGTGGTTGGATACATGAAACGTGTCGTGAACTCCACTAAGTTCGGCGGGTAAATGGAGTTTATAAGCAACTGGACCGATCCTTTCCAGGATCTCAAATGGTCTGATGTATTGCGGATTTAACTTTCCTCGCTTGCCGAAACGGGGGACTCCCTTCCATGGAGAGACCTTCAAAAGTACTCTATCCCCTACTTGAAATTCCAACGGTTTTCTTCTCACATCTGCATAGCTTTTCTTTCTGTCGCGCGCTGCCTTAAGGCGATCCCGTATCTATAAAATTTTGTCCGTCGTTTTTTGGATCAATTCTGGACCAGTCATTTGCTTGTCACCCACTTCAGCCCAACACAGTGGGGACCTACACTTGCGCCCATACAATGCTTCAAATGGCGCAGCCTTGAGGCTTGTGTGATAACTGTTATTGTATGAAAATTCAACCAATGGGAGATGAGTATCCCAGCTACCCCCGAAATCGATTGCGCACAGCGCGCAACATATCTTCTAATGTTTGAATGGTTCGCTCGCTTTGCCCATCCGTTTGGGGATGATAAGCCGTACTCATGTCAAGACGAGTACCTAAAGCCCCTTGTAACGATCTCCAAAATCTTGAGGTGAAACGACTATCTCTATCAGAAATGATGGATACCGGAACTCCGTGTTTTGAAACTATTTCTCGAATGTACAATCGGGCTAACTTTTCCATCTTATCGGTTTCCTTGATTGGCAGGAAGTGTGCTGACTTAGTTAGCCGGTCTACAATAACCCATATCGTGTTGTAACCCCCAGGTGTCCTTGGCAGTTTGGTAATGAAGTCCATGGTGATTTGTTCCCACTTCCACATGGGAATTTCTGGCTGTTGAAGCAACCCCGACGGTTTCTGGTATTCAGCCTTCACCTTCGAACACGTCAGGCACTCACTGACATACGTCGCGATGTCGCCCTTAAGATTGGGCCACCAATACAGCGCTTTAACATCTTCGTACATCTTGTCTGCACCAGGATGTACGGAATACCGCGTTTTGTGAGCTTCGTTTAACACTTGCTTGCGCAATCCTCCTTTGAGAGGGACCCATATGCGGTTAGCAAAATATCGAGTATCGTTCTCTTTGAGCTCCAAATTCTTAATCATACCCCAAGGGATTCGTTCTTGACAAACTCCGATTTCAAGGTTTCTTGTTGAGCTTCTCGGATGCGGGGAGTGAGGTCTGCGCGAATGGTCAATCTTAGAGCCTTAACTCGTAGCGTCTTTGCTCGCTCTTTCCTACTTAAAGCGTCTGCTACCACATTCGCCTTTCCAGGATGATACTTTATTTCACAATCATAATCATTCAATAATTCAACCCATCTTCGTTGCCTCATGTTTAAATCCTTTTGATCAAATATATGTTGAAGGCTCTTGTGATCCGTAAAAATCAAACACTTTGTACCATAAAGATAATGGCGCCAAATCTTTAGCGCGAAAACAACTGCTCCAAGTTCCAGATCATGCGTTGTATAATTCCTTTCATTGACCTTGAGTTGACGAGAGGCATACGCTATGACTTTGTTTCTCTGCATAAGGACACATCCGAGTCCTTGATGTGAAGCGTCACAGTAGACGACGATGTCGTTCGTCCCCTCGGGTAGCGACAAAATTGGCGCACTACATAACTTTTGCTTTAACATTTGAAACGCTGCTTCCTGGTTTTCGCCCCAATCAAACTTCCTATCTTTCTGTGTTAGCGCAGTCAGAGGTAAAGCTATCTTGGAGAAGTTCTCAATGAAACGTCGATAGTAGCCAGCTAGTCCTAGGAATTGCCTCACCTCAGTTGGTGTTTTTGGCGCTTCCCAATTCTCGATGGCTTTAACCTTGGAAGGATCGACGTGTATTCCTTTCTCGTTTACAACATGACCGAGAAAGTGAACCTCTCTAAGCCAAAACTCACATTTAGAAAACTTTGCATACAACTTTTCTTCCTTCAGCAACTCCAAAATTAATCTCAGATGTTGTTCATGCTCAGCTCTGGTTCGGGAGTAAACCAGAATATCATCTATAAATACAATCACAAACTTATCCAAGTATGGTTTGCACACACGGTTCATCAGATCCATGAATACAGCCGGCGCATTAGTTAGCCCGAAAGGCATCACTAAGAACTCATAATGGCCGTATCTAGTTCGGAAGGCTGTCTTCGGCACGTCTTCCTCATGGACCCTAAGTTGGTGGTAACCTGACCATAGATCTATCTTCGAGTAATAACTGGACCCCTGCAACTGATCAAATAAGTCGTCAATCCTCGGTAAGGGGTACCGATTCTTGACTGTCAGCTTGTTCAGTTCCCTGTAGTCAATACACATTCTAAATGAACCATCCTTCTTCTTTACAAAAAGTACTGGAGCTCCCCAGGGTGAAAAGCTTGGGCGTATGAAGCCCTTATCCAATAGTTTCTGCAACTGATTGGATAGCTCTTGCATCTCGGATGGAGCTAGTCGATAGGGTGCTCGAGCTACTGGTGCAGCTCCTGGAACCAAGTCGATTCGAAACTCGACTTGTCGCGGTGGCGGTAATCCGGGCAGATCTTCAGGGAAAACTTCCGGGAATTCGCGCACCACTGGTAAGTCTTCAATCTTTCGTTCATCTCCTTTCTTCTCTACTACGTGCGCCAGGAAGGCGTAGCATCCCTTCCTCAGGCACTTGCGCGCCTTTAGACACGAAATGAGTTTTGTCGCAACTCCACTTCTTTCCCCTTGAATTACCAAGGTTTCTCCGCTCAACAGTGGGATCCGAACCTGCTTCTCATGGCAAATAACTTCCGCGTAGTTCTCGACTAACCAATCCATGCCTACCACAATGTCAAAGCTCCCCAAGTCTATTGGCAATAAGTTAATATTGAATCCGTGACCTCCCATGACCAATACATAATTGCTCAGTTCTCTCGTTCGCGCGTATCTGCTTACCATTGGCTAGTTCTATAGTATAAGGCGTGTCTAGCCTACTGGTTGCTAGGCCTAGGGAGTTTTTAAACTCAGTGGATATGAAACTTAGGTCAGCGCCAGTATCAAATAAGACAGATGCAAAATGGTCGTTAAGTAGAAACGTACCGGTTACCACATTCGGTTCTTCTTTTGCTTCGCCCGCGCCGATCACAAAGGCTCTCCCGCGAGCTTGGTTTCTCTTTTGCGGGCAATACCGACTGAAATGTCCTGGCTTCCCGCATGCGTAGCAGTTGTCGTTTGCTCCAGCTTCCTTATGGCAGTTTATCGCCTTGTGCCCTGGTCTGCTACATTTGGCGCATACGATGCTTGCGCATTCACCCTCGTGGTGATACTTGCATCTGCTGCACCATGGGCGAGGCCCATTGTACCCTTTTCGTGGTGGCTCCAAGGCTTGTATCGCGTAAGCCCTTACGCTCTCCTGTTTCTTGAATGGTGGTTGCTTGGAGTCGGACCCTCGGTGGTGAGTGTTCCATTTTCTCTTGGGGTCAGAGGTTCGCTGCTCGTTCCCCGCGCGAGGTCAACATGCCCGCACGGACCGTATCTTTTGTAAGAGTGATGGCCCGCGCCACTGCCTCATCAAAGGTTGGAGGTGCTGCGGCATTGAGCGGAACTCTGATAACATGGGGTAACCCAAAGATATACCTCTCTATCTTTTTCTCCTCCGTGTTTGCCATATCCGGCACCATCTGGCACAGTTCGTTGAATCGGTTGTTGTAGGCGTCGATATCAGTTCCTACCATGGTGTGGTTCCAAAATTCCTGCTGTAGACTCTGAATTTCGGCGCGAGAGCAGAACTTTTCCATCATCATTTCCTTCAGCTCCTCCCATGTCTTTTGGAGAGCAACTTCTCGTCCCAAGGTTTTCACTTGAAGCTTCCACCAAGACGAGGCCGCTTCTTGAAACATGCAGGTCGCGTAAAGGACCTTTTGATTTTCACTACACCCGCTAATGGAGAGAACTGTCTCCATTTTTTCGATCCAGTTGTAGAGCCCAATGGCCCCTTCGGTGCCCTTGAATGGCCAAGGCTTACAGGCCATAAATGTCTTATAGGAGCATCCTTTGTCCAAAGCTCCCGATTCGGGTTCTGGGGTTTCGGTCTCTTGACGACCCTGACTTGATTCGGCCTTGCTGGCCTCATGCGTTGCGATCGCCTGTGCGATTATTTCTGCGAGTTCCTCGGGTGTCATGGTAATTCCCTTGGCTCTGGTTGGAGGCATTCTCGTTTTCTTTAAAAGGGAATGGAAATATATCAAACTTGGCGCATGAACCCTAAGCACATAATGTTCTTATCCTTAGTGTTCACTAGACATTGTGTGACCCGTGTTCCTAAGTGTGTGTGTATAGTTTTTCTTTTGCAAATATTTTCTTTGCAAAATATTTCATGCGATTCCCCTACGGTTATAGTCTAGGTTAAAACTTATTTCCTAGTTCGCTATAACCAGTGCTCTAATACCAATCTGTCACACCCGGCCCTAAACGGCGGAAACAGCCGGGTGCGCGCGAGTGGGAGTTGATAATCAAGCACGGGTCATTGCAAACATTCAAATAAATTTTCCATTGCGCATGAAATGTCTAGTACAAAATACATTACATTGTTTAGAATTACATATAAAAACATCCACATATGAAAAACGTTGAAGATTTCCGCGCCATATCCCCTTACACGGCGGGAACAACCACGCGTGTGGAAGGGATAGAACTAAAATCTTCCAAAAACCATTTTTATAGATGTTCTGCGTGAAGTGCTCTAAGTGTGACTCTTGGCGCTACTAATTATCACCTGAAAGACACGTAAAAGCATTTGAATCAGTATAAACTGAGTGAGTTCACAAGTTTTGGTGACTTGATAAATCGTATTGCATCATATCCTTGATAAAACCATATTGAAACATAGTACTGATAACATTGTTAAAACATATGCTTGATAAAACCGTCCCGCGGGTTACGCGCGGACATTTCTGAAAACCGTGCTCGTCCATGCAAAGTGGCGCTGCCACTACGAGCGAAAATAATACCGTCCCGCGGGTTACGCGCGGACATTTCTGAAAACCGTGCTCGTCCATGCAAAGTGGCGCTGCCACTACGAGCGAAAATAATACCGTCCCGCGGGTTACGCGCGGACGTTGTGCTCGGAAAACTAGGCGCTCTTCCATACAAAGAGGTGCGACCCCTACGAGCGGGCTTTACAACCAGTAGTACTACCCCGTGACCATACTAGGCACTCGTCTATGCAAAGAGGTGCGACCCCTACGAGCGGGTTGATCAAACACAGTAGTCTCTACCCTTAGAGTTCCATTGACGAAGTGATCACTTTCTTGTTCTTGCGCACTCACATTGAAAACCAAGATAAACACCATGAACAGATAATCGTTTGCATTGCTTGTAAATATACCATGATAAAACGTAATTTAAACACGTGTCCCTCGCCCCGAAAACAGTTTAAAAACAGTGAAAATAGAGGCTGTGAGACTCACCTGTGATTCTTGTTAAGTGATGCTTTAGGGAGAGATTAAACGAGATTCGGGTTTCCTGATGTTAGCCTCGAAATTGGAAGTCTAAAATATGTTTAAATAACAAGAAATATGTATATTAAGATCAAGAAATCGAAGAATATAAGGGTTGGTCAGAAAAGTAATTCTTAAGACTAAAGTTTCGGCTTACCTAGTGATGGAAACGGAACTGGAAACGGATGCTCGGGAGATGGTTATTGCAGAATTACAGGTTTAAGAGAGGAGTTTGAAGTGTGTTTGTGTGATACTTTTATTCAAGAATTGATACTTATTTATAGGCAAATTCAAGGGGACACAATCCCTTGATTTAGGGGATTGAAATCTTATCATATTGGGTGTAATGATGACAGGGTATGGGTTTATTATTATTTATTTTAGGGATGGGGGTGATGGTCCTAGGGAGTGGTTATAAAGATTCTGATGGATTTGACAGTACATGCAGGACTGTGGTTGGTGAGAGTAGGTGCGGCTGACAGCTGACATTTCGTGTTACAGTATACTTTTCCTGGTACTGTTGTCAGTGTGCAGTTAAAGGGTAAAAATCTCCGAAACACGCAACTGGTTCTTTCTGGGCGGGGTACATCTGAAGAATAGACTGTGTTTTGTGCGTGTAGCCTTGCGCGTATAGCCTTCTGCGTGAAGGCCATTTCTTTGAACGTTGTGGGTGCGTAACCTTCTCATAGTCAGGGACGTTTGAGTTTCATTTGTAGATTCTCCGTGAGGTCTTGGTATTTCAACATAGTGATCAGTTATGTTGAAGTCAATTCCATCTTGGAGCTTCAGACAAACTAGCTCTCAATGTTCCCGCCATGCGGGGAGGTTAGTTCCCTTTCCGCACGCGCACAAATGATTTGATTATTGAAGAGGTATGCACCCGCCTTAGCATCAAGCGGGGCGGTCAACCCATCAGACACATGACATGAAGTTAAGTTATGAAAACACATAAATCTGTGCGCGTTGCGCACATAACATATGCCCGCGCTGATAATGGCGCGCATCGCATCCGCGCATGGCGCATATAACATATGCCCGCGCTGATAGTGGCGCGCATCGCATCTGCGCATGGCGCATATAACATATGCCCGCGCTGATAATGGCGCGCATAACATTCACAATCTCCTAATAATTAGGTTGGTTACTTGGTTTATGGGATTGGGAATATACCGGGTGTCACAGACCATCACTCTTAAAACGAAATGGCTCCTTCATGAAAAATAATTACAGGTTTCACCCAGACTACCCTTTTCTCAACATCCTACAGGTTTGCAATTTGTACCAACTACCAACAGACTCCTTAGGGATTTTCTTGAAGTTGTTTGAGAAGTTCAAGAAAGCCATGTCCTCCAATTCCGAAAAAAACTCATCACGTACCTGATTACCCATGAGTCGGGTATTATGCCCCTAGAAAGAACAAATGTGGTTAAACTCCTTAAATGTTTCAAACCAATCAATAAATGGGTGAAGATGTTGTCGTCTAGACAAGGCAGGCACTGTCTGGTGTTATTTGGAAAACCAGATAATTGTATACAGAGTGGTCCGTAAAAAAGGAGCAACGACCCATCCAATCTCATTTATGGATGGTTTGAGATGAACCCGTCTAATTATTAATTCAAAATTGACTAACTGGAGCCATAGCAAGAAGCCCGTCGTTACATGGCAAAAATAGACGAAGTGAATATTGAAGACATTACCCTGGAAATCTTAGCAAAAGGAGACGCATGGACAACCTAAAACCCCGAGACAAAAGAATGGGATCAAGTTATTCTATACTACTAGAACAGTAAGTGCTCGGTCAATCAAGTCTGTGAGATTGATTTTCCACTAGATGAAGATATGTATGCCCGAGTGAAAGACCCACAAAATTATGAAGATGATGCTCCACCAAATAAAGATCCGTACCCAAGTATGCTGGACTTCTCCATCGAGTTCTGTGACATGACTGAGACGAAGAAACACGTTCCAAAAGAATTACATTAAGCCGTGTGATTTTATTAATGTGAAATTCGTGTGTGTTTAAAAACATAACATAATCACTCTTAAAGTGATTTTAGAATCTAGGTTAAGTTTTAAATATCTCGTGCTGTGTGGAATAAGGCATGATGTATTTTGCTTGTGTGATGTAAGCAATGATGTTATGATGCCGGGAAAGGCCCGACAGCCTACAAAAGGAGGAACGTCTCTTTCATCCCGCATGATTCCATAAGAAAAACCATTATCAGAAAGTCAGTGAAAAAATGGATGAAACATCCACTCCCAAACATCCAAATGAAACTCAAATCCTAGTAGAAATTGATAAGTTGATCAAGACAAACAACCTTGATGTTTCACAACTAAACTACAAGACCTTTCTGACCATTACTCTTAAAACGAAATGGCTCCTTCATGAAAAATAATTACAGGTTTCACCCAGACTACTCTTTTCTCAACATCCTACAGGTTAGCAATTTGTACCAACTACCAACAGACTCCTTAGAGATTTTCTTGAAGTTGTTTGAGAAATTCAAGATAGCTATGTCCTCCAATTCCGAAATAACTCATCACGTACCTGATTACCCATGAGTCAGGAATTATGCCCCTAGAAAGAACAAATGTTGTTAAACTCCATAAATGTTTCTACCCAATCAATAAATGGGTGAAGATGTTGTCGTCTAGACAAGGCAGGCACTGTCTGGTGTTATTTGGAAAACCAGATAATTGTATACAGAGCGGTCCGTAAAAAAGGAGCAACGACCCATCCAATCTCATTTATGGATGGTTTGAGATGAACCCGTCTAATTATTAATTCAAAATTGACTAACTAGAGCCATAGCAAGAAACCCGTCGTTACATGGCAAAAATAGACGAAGTGAATCTTGAAGACATTACCCTGGAAATCTTAGCAAAAGGAGACGCATGGACAACCTAAAACCCCGAGACAAAAGAATGGGATCAAGTTATTCTATACTACTAGAACAGTAAGTGCTCGTTCAATCAAGTCTATAAGATTGATTTTCCACTAGATGAATTTATGTATGCCCGAGTGAAAGACCCACCAAAATATGATGATGATGCTCTATCAAACAAAGATCCGTACCCAGTCTGCTCGATTTCACCATCGAGTTCTGTGACATGACTGAGAGGAAGAAACACGTTCCTAAAGAATTACATTAAGCCGTGTGATTTTATTAATGTGAAATTCGTGTGTGTTTAAAAACATAGCTTAATCACTCTTAAAGTGATTTTAGAATCTAGGTTAAGTTTTAAATATCTCGTGCTGTGTGGAGTAAGGCATGATGTATTTTGCTTGTGTGATGTAAGCAATGATGTTATGATGCCGGGAAGCGACAGCCTACAAAAGGAGGAACGTCTCTTTCATCCCGCATGATTCCATAAGAAAAACCATCATCAGAAATTCATTGAAAAAATGGATGAAACATCCACTCCCAAACATCCAAATGAAACTCAAATCCTAGTAGAAATTGATAAGTTGATCAAGAAAAACAACCTTGATGTTTCACAACTAAACTACAAGACCTTTCTGACCATCACTCTTAAAACGAAATGGCTCCTTCATGAAAAATAATTACAGGTTTCACCCAGACTACCCTTTTCTCAACATCCTACAGGTTAGCAATTTGTACCAACTACCAACAGACTCCTTAGGGATTTTCTTGAAGTTGTTTGAGAAGTTCAAGATAGCCATGTCCTCCAATTCTGAAAAAAACTCATCACGTACCTGATTACCCATGAGTCGGGAATTATGCCCCTAGAAAGAACAAATGTGGTTAAACTCCTTAAATGTTTCTAACCAATCAATAAATGGGTGAAGATGTTGTCGTCGAGACAAGGCAGGCACTGTCTGGTGTTATTTGAAAAACCAGATAATTGTATACATAGCGGTCCATAAAAAAGGAGCAACGACCCATCCAATCTCATTTATGGGTGGTTTGAGATGAACCCGTCTAATTATTAATTCAAAATTGACTAACTGGAGCCATAGCAAGAAACCCGTCGTTACATGGCAAAAATAGACGAAGTGAATCTTGATGACATTACCCTGGAAATCTTAGCAAAAGGAGACGCACGGACAACCTAAAACCCCGAGACAAAAGAATGGGATCAAGTTATTCTATACTACTAGAACAGTAAGTGCTCGTTCAATCAAGTCTGTGAGATTGATTTTCCACTAGATGAAGATATGTATGCCCGAGTGAAAGACCCACAAAATTATGAAGATGATGCTCCACCAAATAAAGATCCGTACCCAAGTATGCCGGACTTCTCCATCGAGTTCTGTGACATGACTGAGACGAAGAAACACGTTCCTAGAGAATTACATTAAGCTGTGTGATTTTATTAATGTGAAATTCGTGTGTGTTTAAAAACATAGCTTAATAACTCTTAAAGTGATTTTAGAATCTAGGTTAGGTTTTAAATATCTCGTGCTGTGTGGAGTAAGGCATGATGTATTTTTCTTGTGTGATGTAAGCAATGATGTTATGATGCCGGGAAAGGCCCGACAGCCTACAAAGGGAGGAACGTCTCTTTCATCCCTCATGAGTCCATTAGAAAAACCATCATCAGAAAGTCATTGAAAAAATGGATTAAACATCCACTCCCAAACATCCAAATGAAACTCAAATCCTAGTAGAAATTGATAAGTTGATCAAGACAAACAACCTTGATGTTTCACAACTAAACTACAATGCCTTTCTAACCATCACTCTTAAAACGAAATGGCTCCTTCATGAAAAATAATTACAGGTTTCACCCAGACTACCCTTTTCTCAACATCCTACAGGTTAGCAATTTGTACCAACTACCAACAGACTCCTTAGGGATTTTCTTGAAGTTGTTTGAGAAGTTCAAGATAGCTATGTCCTCCAATTCCGAAAAAAACTCATCACGTACCTGCTTACCCATGAGTCAGGAATTATACACATAGAAAGAACAAATGTGGTTAAACTCCTTAAATGTTTTTACCCAATCAATAAATGGGTGAAGATGTTGTCGTCTAGACAAGGCAGGCACTGTCTGGTGTTATTTAGAAAACCAGATAATTGTATACAGAGCGATCCGTAAAAAAGGAGCAACGACCCATCCATTCTCATTTATAGGTGGTTTGAGATGAACCCGTCTAATTATTAATTCAAAATTGACTAACTGGAGCCATAGCAAGAAACCCGTCGTTACATGGCAAAAATAGACGAAGTGAATCTTGAAGACATTACCCTGGAAATCTTAGCAAAAGGAGACGCATGGACAACCGAAAACCCCGAGACAAAAGAATGGGATCAAGTTATTCTATACTACTAGAACAATAAGTGCTCGTTCAATCAAGTCTGTGAGATACATTTTCCACTAGATGAAGATATGTATGCCCGAGTGAAAGACCCACCATAATATGAAGATGATGCTCCATCAAACAAAGATCCGTACCCAAGTCTGCTCGACTTCACCATCGAGTTCTGTGACATGACTGAGAGGAAGAAACACGTTCCTAAAGAATTACGTTAAGCCGTGTGATTTTATTAATGTGAAATTCGTGTGTGTTTAAAAATATAGCTTAATCACTCTTAAAGTGATTTTAGAATCTAGGTTAAGTTTTAAATATCTCGTGCTGTGTGGAGTAAGGCATGATGTATTTTGCTTGTGTGATGTAAGCAATGATGTTATGATGCCGGGAAGCGACAGCCTACAAAAGGAGGAACGTCTCTTTCATCCCTCATGATTCCATAAGAAAAACCATCATCAGAAAGTCATTGAAAAAATGGATGAAACATCCACTCCCAAACTTTCAAATGAAACTCAAATACTAGTAGAAATTGATAAGTTGATCTTGAAAAACAACCTAGATGTTTCTCAACTAAACTACAAGATCTTTCTGACCATCACTCTTAAAACGAAATGGCTCCTTCATGAAAAATAATTACAGGTTTTCACCCAAACTACCCTTTTCTCAGCATCCTACAGGTTAGCATTTTGTACCAACTACCAACAGACTCCTTAGGGATTCTCTTGAAGTTGTTGGAGAATTCAGGATAGCGATGTCCTTCAATTCCGAAAAAAACTCATCACGTACCTGACTACCTATGAGTCGGGAATTATGCCCCTAGAAAGAACAAATGTGGTTAAACTCCTTAAATGTTTCTACCCAATCAATAAATGGGTGAAGATGTTGTCGTCCAGACAAGGCAGGCACTGTCTGTTGTTATTTAGAAAACCAGATAATTGTATACAAAGCGGCCCTTCAAAAAGAAGCAACGACCCATCCAATATCATTTATGGATGGTTTGAGATGAACCCGTCTAATTATTAATTCAAAATTGACTAACTAGAGCCATAGCAAGAAACCCGTCGTTACATGGCAAAAATAGACGAAGTGAATCTTGAGGACATTACCCTGGAAATCTTAGCAAAAGGAGACGCATGGACGACCTAAAACCCCAAGACAAAAGAATGGGATCAAGTTATTCTATACTACTAGAACAGTAAGTGCTCGTTCAATCAAGTCTGTGAGATTGATTTTCCACTAGATGAAGATATGTATGCCCGAGTGAAAGACCCACAAAATTATGAAGATGATGCTCCACCAAATAAAGATCCGTACCCAAGTATGCTGGACTTCTCCATCGAGTTCTGTGACATGACTGAGACGAAGAAACACGTTCCTAAAGAATTACATTAAGCCGTGTGATTTTATTAATGTGAAATTCGTGTGTGTTTAAAAACATAGCTTAATCACTCTTAAAGTGATTTTAGAATCTAGGTTATGTTTTAAATATCTCGTGCTGTGTGGAGTAAGGCATGATGTATTTTGCTTGTGTGATTTAAGCAATGATGTTATGATGCCGGGAAAGGCCCGACAGCCTACAAAAGGAGGAACGTCTCTTTCATCCCGCATGATTCCATAAGAAAAACCATCATCAGAAAGTCATTGAAAAAATGGATGAAACATCCACTCCCAAACATCCAAATGAAACTCAAATCCTAGTAGAAATTGATAAGTTGATCAAGACAAACAACCTTGATGTTTCACAACTAAACTACAAGACCTTTCTGACCATCACTCTTAAAACGAAATGGCTCCTTCATGAAAAATAATTACAGGTTTCACCCAGACTACCCTTTTCTCAACATCCTACAGGTTAGCATTTTGTACCAACTACCACGAGGTCCTTAGGGATTCACTTGAAGTTGTTGGAGAAGTTCAATATAGCCATGTCCTTCAATTCCGAAAAAAACTCATCACGTACCTGACTACCTATGAGTCGGGAACTATGCCCCTAGAAAGAACAAATGTGGTTAAACTCCTTAAATGTTTCTACCCAATCAATAAATGGGTGAAGATGTTGTCGTCCAGACAAGGCAGGCACTGTCTGGTGTTATTTAGAAAACCAGATAATTGTATACATAGCAGCCCTTCAAAAAGGAGCAACGACCCATCCAATATCATTTATGGGTGGTTTGAGATGAACCCGTCTAATTATTAATTCAAAATTGACTAACTAGAGCCATAGCAAGAAACCCGTCGTTACATGGCAAAAATAGACGAAGTGAATCTTGAAGACATTACCCTGGAAATCTTAGCAAAAGGAGACGCATGGACAACCTAAAACTCCGAGACAAAAGAACGGGATCAAGTTATTCTATACTACTAGAACAGTAAGTGCTCATTCAATCAAGTCTGTGAGATTGATTTTCCACTAGATGAAGATATGTATGCCCGAGTGAAAGACCCACAAAATTATGAAGATGATGCTCCACCAAATAAAGATCCGTACCCAAGTATGCTGGACTTCTCCATCGAGTTCTGTGACATGACTGAGACGAAGAAACACATTCCTAAAGAATTACATTAATCCGTGTGATTTTATTAATGTGAAATTCGTGTGTGTTTAAAAACATAGCTTAATCACTCTTAAAGTGATTTTAGAATCTAGGTTAAGTTTTAAATATCTCGTGCTATGTGGAGTAAGGTGTCACACCCGGTCCATAGGCGGAAACAACCGGTGTGCGACTCATGAAAGGTTTTTCGAGAGCGCGGTTAAGCAACAACTATATGATAAAATACATGGGGATTTCATTCATAATATAAGTTTTATAAAAATATCCATAAAAAAAAGTTTACATATAACACATTGAGATTTCACAGTTATGTCCTGCCGAAGGGAGATATAACCGTGAAAACTCCAAAATATAAAATCCTCATACATGAAATTTCCATAGTTAAACATAAAACCGTAGTGAGACACCGTGACCACTCCACGTAGCTAGATACCTGAAAGACACGTAAAATAATTTAATCAGTATAAACTGATTGAGTTCACAAGTTTTGTGACTCGATAAAATGCTTTATAATATAATTCTCATAACGTCATGAATGCAGTATCCATGACTTGCAGTGTAACGTGAATACATGAGTTCGTAACCATTCCTTGACTATATATATACACCATAAAGCCCCACATAACATCCCACGAGTCCACGAGGGACTAAATAAATCGGAAAACTAAGCACCCGTCTTATAAAGTGGCGCGACCACTTACGAGTGGGTTGGTCAGACCAGTAGTACTACCCGTAGAGTTCCTCGGCTATAGTTGCCTATAGTTTATGGTTACAATATATACCGGGGACTTTATGTACCATGAGCACGCCAAATATCTCATGTACACGCACATTGTAAATCAAGATATACACCATGAAAAAACATATTTAAACACGTGTCCCTCGCCCCGAAAACAGTTTAAAACATAGTGAAAATAGTGAAAATAGGGGCTGTGAAACTCACCTTAAATGAGGAATAATGTTCCGTTATACTTGGCGAGTTTCCAGTATTATATCGTATACGTATGCACTTCAGTACATAATATATAACTATTAATATTTAGCCCGATACATACTTATGAGGTGATGGTATATATGTATACTTTTTATACATTAGCGATACGGACGTTAGACAACGTCTTATACTTGTTATGTATATCCGTTATATCCTCTTTATATATATCCTCCGAGCATTAGGGAATGCTCGATACAAATTATTCGTCGATAATCATGACGTTCGTGACATGCTTTAGCCTAATAGGTTTTGGTGCTCTCATCGTTAGTCCCCAGATAGGTAACGGGCCCATCTATGATATATTCGTTTACCAGCCTAGACAGGACGTCCCGACTACCGGCACCTCCACCCTTCCAGTTACTCGCAATGTCCATCACAAAAACCCGTATTTTATATTTGTTGCACATATATAGGAATATATGTGTATGACTTGTACACTTATTTTGTTATGTATATATTATAAGTATTATTAATATTCTTTTTAAATCTTATAATTATATTACATGCTTTTACCATTATCCTTGACCCATACAATATTGTATATTTACATTTACTTATATATTCTTACACGTATTCCCCGTGTATTCATAGGGTTATACGAGTGTATTTATATATATATCTCTTTGTTTTAAAGCCATTATATCAATGTATCCTCCGTGCAAAGGATTGCACTTTTATATATATTTTAGTATCCGATTTCCCGTAGTCGTTTCTCTAATTATTTTTGTTACTTTTATTATTATTATTATTACTATTATTTTTACTTTTATGATAGTAAAATATTTATTCTCATACTACACCCGATACGGTTTTTAATACGTTAGTTATATACCCTTTTTAAAGTTTAACATAACCAAGATTCCGTCTTTACATTTATATTATCTTGTTTTTTTATAAGTGGGTTTTATTACCCAAGATCTTAACTAAGTGTTCTATTAACCTTAACCTTCCTTAAACACCCTTTTAACACTTGTAATTTTTACCCAACATGATTTACTCCTCATTATATGTCATTTTAACACACTTCAAGTTTATGTTCATGATTTATCACCTCATTATGTATATGTATCTTAGGCTTAGTCCATGTTTTTCTACTAAACATTACATAGCATTAGTACCTTGGGAATGTCGGTTTTTGAGGCGTTCTTGAGCGGGTTTAAGGCGAGATCCAAGTTCCTTGACGTTAATCACGATGTTGAGGGTCTACATTATGTTTAAATAACATGAAATAGGTGAACTAGGGTCAAGTAAAATGATGAAACCGTGGCTGGACAGAATCTGTGTTTTTACAGCCACCATAAACTGTTACAACTCGAGTTTTCGGCCTACCTAATGCTGAAATGAAGCCGGAAATGGATGTTCAAAAGGTGGTTCGTGATCCTTGCGAGTTTCCTTGGATTCCTAAACAAGAATCACCCAAAAATACCAAGTGGTTTGTGAGATATGAACAAAAGAAGAGAGGGGGGTACTGCTGGAAAATGCAGTTTCCAGTAGTGACCTTCGAAGGTTCAAAGCTTCTTACCGAGTTTTCCGGGCAGAGATCCGTTCAAGGCTTTCTACCACGGTTTAAGGATTTCTTCTAGCTTTCCACGATATATAGGGTTCAAGATGTTAATAGTAGAATTATAGAGAAAACAGGTTGCAAAGAGGCGGCTGTGGTGGTGCACTGCTGCTGCCTTCGGCCGAGAGAGGAAGGGGTTGTTTTTGGAGTTAAGTTTCTTGAGTTTGGGTGGTGATTTTTGATCAAGAAAGCTAGAGTATATATAGAGTGGAGGATGGAAACATAATCCCTTAAATTGGGGAATCACAATCCCATGAATTAAGGGTGACAAATCACTCATTCAAGTGCAATAGTAGTCAAGGCATGGTGTAAATTGTTGTTTATTTGGGAGGGGAACGGGAGGCCGGCTCTTGGAAGGCTTTTTGGAGACTTTTTGGTGGCTTGCAAATTTCCAAGGTCATGATAATGTTGGTGATGATGATAGTTAGATGGATGATGCTATGGATGATGATGAATATGTTAATACATGGATGTATGTAATGGTGTTTTGTCTTGTGTTATAACCGAATGGGAAAAGTTGGGGTTCGGCTTTGGGCTGCAAAGGGAGGGTATTATGGTCATTTAATAAATATATTGGTTGTCCAAATGTAGTGCTAAGTTCAATCTTGGTTCGGGTCTTAAATGGATAGTCGTTAGGACGAGTAGTTTATCGAATGAACGAGTTATGGGAATTATATTGGACTTGGGTATTATGAGCTTCTCTTAATTTATTTGGTCACCTATAAAGTATTATAGATGGTATGGAACCCGGTATTTATTTCGGTTCCCGGTATGATGTATATTTAAATTTAGCCCGGGGTTATATTCGGTTAAATAGTGCTCCATATTGTAATCTTTCATGGATTGTTTAAATTATTATCTTCATATTATTCCGACTAGTATACCTTTAAACACTTCATAGTTTCATATCTTGATCGTCTCACTATATAATGTGTCATTAATTTGGCCGGTTCGGCGACTATATTCCATTATTTAAACGTTTTTGACGTTTCGGTCCTAATTAGGGAATTAGGACATTATTGGGCAAAGTCTTACCATTACCCATTATATTGGATCATAGGTATATATTTAGCTTGATATGTTTGTCACCTCTGACTATTACTGGGCTGTCTTTATCATATAGCCGTTCTCATCGGCTCTTTATACGATCCTATAGGCATAACGACTGTTCTCGTTCACATTTCAAGTATACTATGGTTTATACCTCATATAAATTATATAAATAATACGTAATTTAAATCAAATATATACATTAGAGTGTGAAAAATTACCGGGTGTCACATTCTCCCCCTGTTGGAAGAATTTCGTCCCGAAATTTGTTGTTAGTTATCCGTTATAGTTGGGTCCGGGAAAAGGTGTGGGTACTTCTTTCGAATTTGATCTTCTCTTTCCCAGGTAAACTCGGGTCCTCTTTTAGATTTCCACTGTACCTTCACTAACTTAATCCGACTTCTTCGTAGTTTTTGTTCTTTCCAGTCGGTAACGGCTACCGGTTCTTCAACAAAATGTAATTGTTCGTCAATATGTACTTCGTCTAGGGGTACGATTAAAGATTCATCGGATAGACACTTTTTAAGGTTCGACACATGGAATGTGTCATGTACCCCGTTAAGTTCTTCAGGTAGCTTCAACTTATAGGCCACGGGACCTATCCTTTCCAGGATCTCAAATGGTCCGGTATATCTTGGGCTGAGCTTGCCCCGCTTTCCAAACCTCGGAACTCCTTTCCATGGCGAGACCTTTAAAAGAACTTTATCTCCCACTTGGAATTCCAAAGGCTTGCGTCTCACATCCGCTTAACTTTTCTGTCGATCGCGGGCCGTTTTCAGTCGTTCTTTTATTTGAAATATCTTGTCAGTAGTTTCTTGAATTAGTTCGGGACCCGTCATTTGTCTATCGCTTATTTCCGCCCAGCACAAGGACGACCTACTCTTACGACCATACAAAGCTTCGAACGGTGCAGCCTTTATGCTCGTGTGGTAGCTATTATTATATGAAAATTCCACCAAAGGAAGGTGAACATCCCAGCTACCACCAAAATCAATTGCACACGCTCTTAGCATATCTTCCAATGTTTGTATAGTTCGCTCGCTTTGGCCGTCAGTCTGGGGATGGTAGGCGGTACTCATATCTAATCGCGTGCCCAAAGCTTTTTGTAACACCTTCCAAAAATGAGACGTAAATCGACTATCGCGGTCGGAAATAATCGAGACTGGGACTCCATGTCTTGACACGATCTCTTTTATATATAGTCTAGCTAACCGCTCCATCTTATCCGTTTCTTTGATAGCTAAGAAATGCGCGGATTTGGTTAGCCGGTCGACTATCACCCATATGGTGTCATAACCACCTGGAGTGCTAGGTAACTTCGTAATGAAATCCATCGAGATTTGTTCCCATTTCCACATGGGAATCTCGGGCTGTTGTAATAATCCGGATGGTTTCTGATATTCCGCCTTGACTTTTGCGCAAGTTAAACATTTTCCCACATAATTTGCTATATCACCCTTAAGATTAGGCCACCAATAGTATCCCTTTACATCTTTATACATTTTATCTGCACCGGGGTGCACGGAATACTTCGTCTTATGGGCTTCATCAAGTATTCTTTCACGTAATCCTACTTTGAGAGGAACCCATATTCGGTTGACAAAGTACAGGGTACCGTCTTCTTTGGATTCTAAGTTGTCAACCATACCATGGAGACCCTCGTCTTTGATATTATCAGGTTTCAAAGCTTCTCGTTGGGCTTCGTGGATTAGGGTGGTGAGGTTCGTACTTATAGTTAGCCCTAAGACTTTAACACGTGATGTCTTCACCCTTTCTTTCCTGCTTAAAGCGTCTGCTACAATGTTCGCCTTTCCAGGGTGGTACTTGATTACACAATCATAATCATTCAATAAATCAACCCAACGTCGTTGCCTCATGTTTAATTCTTTTAGATCAAATATATGTTGTAGGCTTTTATGATCGGTGTAGATTGTGCAATGGGTGCCGTATAAGTAATGACGCCATATCTTAAGTGCAAACACCACTGCGCCCAATTCCAAATCGTGAGTGGTGTAATTTTTCTCGTGCACTTTGAGTTGTCGTGACGCATACGCGATGACTTGATTTCTTTGCATAAGGACACAACCAAGTCCTTGATGCGAAGCATCGCAATAAACTACGAAGTCATCCATCCCTTCTGGTAAGGCTAGAATAGGTGCACTGCAAAGTTTCTGTTTTAGCAACTGGAACGCCTATTCTTGTTTATCTCCCCAATTAAACGACTTATCTTTCTGTGTGAGCGCAGTAAGGGGTTGTGCTATCTTCGAGAAATTTTCAATAAACCGTCGATAGTAGCCTGCCAGACCTAAAAATTGTCGTATTTCCGTCGGCGTCTTCGGCACTTCCCAGTTTTTAATGGCCTCTACTTTTGAAGGGTCAACATGAATTCCCTTCTCGTTGACGACATGACCTAAAAAGTGTACTTCTCTTAGCCAAAAATCACACTTTGAAAACTTTGCATACAACTTCTCCTTTCTCAACAATTCTAAAATCAATCGAAGGTGTTGCTCGTGCTCTTCTTCGGTTCAGGAATAAATTAAAATGTCATCTATAAACACTACCACGAACTTGTCAAGGTAAGGTTTGCACACTCGATTCATTATGTCCATGAACACGGCAGGTGCGTTCGTTAGCCCAAAAGGCATGACTAGAAATTCATAATGACCATACCTCGTTCGGAACGCAGTCTTTGGTACATCGTCCTCGTGTATCTTCAGCTGATGGTACCCGGATCGTAGATCTATCTTGGAATAGAAACTAGATCCCTGTAATTGGTCAAACAAATCATCAATCCTCGGTAAAGGGTACCGATTTTTGATGGTCAGTTTGTTAAGTTCCCTGTAATCAATACACATACGGAACGAACTGTCTTTCTTCTTGACAAATACTACCGGGGCTCCCCAAGGTGAGTAGCTCGGGCGTATGAAACCCTTGTCTAGTAGCTCCTGTAATTGATTCGATATTCTCGCATTTCCGAGGGAGCTAATCGATAAGGTGCTCGCGCTACTGGTGCAGCTCCTGGTACTAGATCGATTCGAAACTCCACTTGTCTTTGAGGTGGTAACCCTGGTAGATCTTCTGGAAAGACATCGGGGAAATCTCTTACTATAGGTATACTTTCTATCTTCCTTTCTTCATCCTTCTTTTCCACCACGTGGGCTAAGAAAGCTTGACACTTCTTTCGCAAGCACTATCGTGCTTTCATACACGAAATTAGCTTCATCACAGTGCCACGTCTTTCTCCTTGAATAGTCAGCGTTTCACCACTTGCCAAGGGTATGCGGATTTGCTTGTCATAACAATTAACTTCAGCATTGTTCTTTGCTAACCAATCCATGCCTAAAACGACATCAAAACTTCCTAAATCTATCGGCAACAGATCTACGTTAAATTCATGTTCTCCCATCACTAGTACGCAACTTTCCACTATATCGTCTGATCGTAACTGTTTGCCATTAGCTAATTCTATAGTATAGGGCGTTGCTAATTTACTAGGTGCTAAACCAAGTAGGTCTTTAAATTCAGTGGATATAAAACTTAAATCCGCACCAGTATCAAATAACACAGACGCATAGTGGTTGTTAAGTAGGAACGTACCAGTGACGACATTTGGGTCTTCCTTAGCTTCACCCGCCCCGATAACAAAAGCCCTAGCTTGAGCTGTATTCTTCATCTGCGGACAGTTCTTGATAAAATGACCCGTATTTCCGCACCCATAACAAGCTCGTGGTGTCGTTTTCCCCGGTTCTTGCTTCACAACTACTGCACCATTCTTAATTCTCCACTTAGCTTCCACATGCCCTCTCTTGTGACAATGCTTACACACAATACTTGAGCAGTCACCAACATGATAATACTTGCATTTGTCACACCACGGGTTTGACCCGCTATACGTCTTCCGTGGTTGATCCGTGGTCTGGGCGGCATACACTTTCACAGTTTCTTGTTTCTTGACAGGAGGTTCTTTGGAACTTGACCCTTGATTACGAGAGGCCCAGCTCCTCTTGTGATTGTTATGGCGGCTGTTGCCGCGTTGGGAGAATGGTTGGCTTGCTTCCTTCTGAGTTGGCTTTCCTAGGGTGCCAGCTCGTACTGCATCTTCTGTCAGACTCAGACCTAGTTCAACAGCCTCGGCCATGGTCGCAGGCCTAGTGGCCGTGATTGGTCCCCTGATAACTGTTGCTAATCCCCAGATGTACCTTTCAACTCTCTTTTCTTCAGTGGTGGCCATATGAGGAACTATTCGGCATAGCTCGTGAAATCGCGTGTTATATGCTGTGATGTCGGCTCCCTTCATGGTGAGCGTCCTAAACAAATTTTCCAACTTCTGCATCTCAGTCCTTGGGCAATATTTCTTTTCCATCATCTCCTTTAACTCTTTCCAGGTCTTACCATAGGCCACGTCTCGGCCTAGGGTTTGTACTTGTAAATTCCACCACGATAGGGCTTCATCTTGAAACATACATGTCACGTACAACACTTTCTGTTTTTCTGTGCATCCACTGATTGCTATCACAGATTCTGTCTTCTCGATCCAACGGATAACTCCTATGGCTCCTTCCGTTCCCTTAAAGGACAACGGTTTGCATGTCATGAAAGTTTTGTAGGAACATCCTCGTTCCTCACCGATAGTCTCTGGAGCTACATTTTCAGTGTTTGCGGAATTCCTTCGTTCTTGACTTGAGTCGCCCCTACTGGCTTTGTAGGCGGCTATCGCTTGCGCTATGACTTCTTGTAATTGCGCAGGTGTATTAGGTAAACTGTCGTTCCTTCTCCTTGGCATTTTCCTTCAAGTTGAGAATAAGAAGGATCGGTTAGTATTGGCATCACGCTTGTATGTAAGTAGTTGTAGGGTTCGATACTTATTACATTCACACCCATATATTTGCTTATAGTCATACTTATTAATCATATACTCGCATACATAGATTTTATTATTACATCTCATTATACCACATCGTATTCTCATACTCATATATCATAAACATAACTTCATTACATCAAAAGATTTGATTACATAAGTTTATGTTTAAGTCTACTACAAACTCCTACAACATACAAGCGTTTTGCCAAAAGATCGGGTCGTAGTCCGTAATATATTACTTCCCATACATATGATTACTACCCGCTAATACTAGTCTATAGTCGCTTCATGGCATCGGTGGTGGCGGTGGTGGAAACACATCTCCCAAAAAGGCTTGAATTGTCTTAACCACATTCTCCAATTTCATCACCCTTCATTCGGCGGCAGCGGCCCGACTCGTTCCCACATCAGCTAAGTGCAATGCATCTCTTACCATATGCTCCAACTTTAGCACTCTCATCCTTGCGTCCGAGATCAAGTCATAGTGATTTTCAAGCCGGAGACTAGTCTCACAGGCCTTGCCTTTCACGCTCTCCATAAACACCTCGACCCTCTGCTCCCAATCCATGAGCCATTCCTCAAGGGCCTTTCTCTCAGCCTCGGCGGCTGCTGTGGTCGGTGGTACGGGGACCTCTGTATCATCGGAGGTAGCGCGCCCTTGGGGGCGTGAGGACTCGCCTACCTCATGTATGGTCCAGGGCACCTCATCGTCGGAGTCC
This sequence comes from Bidens hawaiensis, assembly GCF_021521415.1. Classification (NCBI taxonomy): domain Eukaryota; kingdom Viridiplantae; phylum Streptophyta; class Magnoliopsida; order Asterales; family Asteraceae; genus Bidens; species Bidens hawaiensis. The sequence continues at coordinate 34,459 of NW_027506390.1, read as the reverse complement.
GTGGCATACCTTTTCAGCCCGGCGGCTCGTATCTCCTCGGAGGGCACTGCAGCCAGCTCCTCCATCTCCTCAAGGTCGTCGTCGTCATAAGTTACCTTGTCGTCCTCATCGAGCCTGATTACCTCGGTAGGCTCGTCATCGGAGATCTCTATAGGATCATCAGGAATTGGAACAACGTCGCTCATATGGACACTGCTGCTATCAGTGTTAGAGTCAGAGCCGGAGTCGGAGTCAGTGATGGCTAGGCCATGATATGGATCATTGTTCGGGAAGGCCATCGCTGAAAGGATTATGGTTTAATTAGTGATAATATCGCTTTTTTTTTCTTTCTTTTTTTTTTTTTTTTCTATCCCTTATTTTGGTCATTCCTATACTAGACCATTAGTCGCGATAAAGGTGTCGTGAAGACACGTGCACTCTCGTGTAATGCAAGTTTTGAAAACGTTTTCAAGACACGTGTCCCTCGCCCCGAAAACAGTTTAAAACATAGTGAAAATAGTGAAAATAGGGGCTGTGAGACTCACCTTAAATGAGGAATAATGTTCCGTTATACTTGGCGAGTTTCCTGTATTATATCGTATACGTATGCACTTCAGTACATAATATATAACTATTAATACTTAGCCCGATACATACTTATGAGGTGACGGTATATATGTATACTTTTTATACATTAGCGATACGGACGTTAGACAACGTCTTATACTTGTTATGTATATCCGTTATATCCTCTTTATATATATATCCTCCGAGCATTAGGGAATGCTCGATACAAATTATTCGTCGGTAATCATGACGTTCGTGACATGCTTTAGCCTAATAGGTTTTGGTGCTCTCATCGTTAGTCCCCATGTAGGTAACGGGCCCATCTATGATATATTCGTTTACCAGCCTAGACAGGACGTCCCGACTACCGGCACCACCACCCTTCCAGTTACTCGTAATGTCCATCACAAAAACCCCGTATTTTATATTTGTTGCACATATATAGGAATATATGTGTATGACTTGTACACTTATTTTGTTATGTATATATTATAAGTATTATTAATATTCTTTTTAAATCTTATAATTATATTACATGCTTTTACCATTATCCTTGACCCATACAATATTGTATATTTACATTTACTTATATATATCTTACACGTATTCCCCGTGTATTCATAGGGTTATACGAGTGTATTTATATATATATATCTCTTTGTTTTAAAGCCATTATATCCATGTATCCTCCGTGCAAAGGATTGCACTTTTATATATATTTTAGTATCCGATTTCCCGTAGTCGTTTCTCTTATTATTTTTGTTACTTTTATTATTATTATTATTACTATTATTATTTTTACTTTTATGATAGTAAAAATATTTATTCTCATACTACACCCGATACGGTTTTTAATACGTTAGTTATATACCCTTTTTAAAGTTTAACACAACCAAGATTCCGTCTTTACATTTATATTATCTTGTTTATTTATAAGTGGGTTTTATTACCCAAGATCTTAACTAAGTGTTCTATTAACCTTAACCTTCCTTAAACACCCTTTTAACACTTTTAATTTTTACCCAACATGATTTACTCCTCATTATATATCATTTTAACACACTTCAAGTTTATGTTCATGATTCATCACCTCATTATGTATATGTATCTTAGGCTTAGTCCATGTTTTTCTACTAAACATTACATGGCATTAGTACCTTGGGAATGTCGGTTTTTGAGGCGTTCTTGAGCGGGTTTAAGGCGAGATCCAAGTTCCTTGACGTTAATCACGATGTTGAGGGTCTACATTATGTTTAAATAACATGAAATAGGTGAACTAGGGTCAAGTAAAATGATGAAACCGTGGCTGGACAGAATATGTTTTTTTCCAGCCACCATAAACTGTTACAACTCGAGTTTTCGGCTTTCCTAATGCTGAAATGAAGCCGGAAATGGATGTTCAAAAGGTGGTTCGTGATCCTTGCGAGTTTCCTTGGATTCCTAAACAAGAATCACCCAAAAATGCCAAGTGGTTTGTGAGATATGAACAAAAGAAGAGAGGGGGGTACTGCTGGAAAATGCAGTTTCCAGTAGTGACCTTCGAAGGTTCAAAGCTTCTTACCGAGTTTTCCGGGCAGAGATCCGTTCAAGGCTTTCTACCACGGTTTAAGGATTTCTTCTAGCTATCCAACGATATATAGGGTTCAAGATGTTAATAGTAGAATTATAGAGAAAACAGGTTGCAAAGATGCGGCTGTGGTGTTGCACTGCTGCTGCCTTCGGCCGAGAGAGGAAGGGGTTGTTTTTGGAGTTAAGTTTCTTGAGTTTGGGTGGTGATTTTTGATCAAGAAAGCTAGAGTATATATAGGGTGGAGGATGGAAACATAATCCCTTAAATTGGGGAATCACAATCCCATGAATTAAGGGTGGCAAATCACTCATTCAAGTGCAATAGTAGTCAAGGCATGGTGTAAATTGTTGTTTATTTGGGAGGGGAATGGGAGGCCGGCTCTTGGAAGGCTTTTTGGAGACTTTTTGGTGGCTTGCAAATTTCCAAGGTCATGATAATGTTGGTGATGATGATAGTTAGATGGATGATGCTATGGATGATGATGAATATGTTAATACATGGATGTATGTAATGGTGTTTTGTCTTGTGTTATAACCGAATGGGAAAAGTTGGGGTTCGGCTTTGGGCTGCAAAGGGAGGGTATTATGGTCATTTAATAAATATATTGGTTGTCCAAATGTAGTGCTAAGTTCAATCTTGGTTCGGGTCTTAAATGGATAGTCGTTAGGACGAGTAGTTTATCGAATGAACGAGTTATGGGAATTATATTGGACTTGGGTATTATGAGCTTCTCTTAATTTATTTGGTCACCTATAAAGTATTATAGATGGTATGGAACCGGGTATTTATTTCGGTTCCCGGTATGATGTATATTTAAATTTAGCCCGGAGTTATATTCGGTTAAATAGTGCTCCATATTGTAATCTTTCATGGATTGTTTAAATTATTATCTTCATATTATTCCGACTAGTATACCTTTAAACACTTCATAGTTTCATATCTTGATCGTCTCACTGTATAATGTGTCATTAATTTGGCCGGTTCGGCGACTATATTCCATTATTTAAACGTTTTTGACGTTTCGGTCCTAATTAGGGAATTAGGACATTATTGGGCAAAGTCTTACCTTTACCCATTATATTGGACAATAGGAATATATTTAGCTTGATATGTTTGTCACCTCTGACTATTACTGGGCTGTCTTTATCATATAGCCGTTCTCATCGGCTCTTTATACGATCCTATAGGCATAACGACTGTTCTCGTTCACATTTCAAGTATACTATGGTTTATACCTCATATAAATTATATAAATAATACGTAATTTAAATCAAATATATACATTAGAGTGTGAAAAATTACCTGGTGTCACATAAGGCATGATGTATTTTGCTTGTGTGATGTAAGCAATGATGTTATGATGCCGGGAAAGGCCCGACAGCCTACAAAAGGAGGAACGTCTCTTTCATCCCGCATGATTTCATAAGAAAAACCATCATCAGAAAGTCATTGAAAAAATGGATGAAACATCCACTCCCAAACATCCAAATGAAACTCAAATCCTAGTAGAAATTGATAAGTTGATCAAGACAAACAACCTAGATGTTTCTCAACTAAACTACAAGAACTTTCTGACCATCACTCTTAAAACGAAATGGCTCCTTCATGAAAAATAATTACAGGTTTCACCCAGACTACCCTTTTCTCAACATCCTACAGGTTAGCAATTTGTACCAACTACCAACAGACTCCTTAGGGATTTTCTTGAAGTTGTTTGAGAAGTTCAAGATAGCCATGTCCTCCAATTCCGAAAAAAACTCATCACGTACCTGATTACCCATGAGTCGGGAATTATGCCCCTAGAAAGAACAAATGTGGTTAAACTCCTTAAATGTTTCTAACCAATCAATAAATGGGTGAAGATGTTGTCGTCTAGACAAGGCAGGCACTGTCTGGTGTTATTTGGAAAACCAGATAATTCTATACATAGCGGTCCGTAAAAAAGGAGCAACGACCCATCCAATCTCATTTATGGGTGGTTTGAGATGAACCCGTCTAATTATTAATTCAAAATTGACTAACTGGAGCCATAGCAAGAAACCCGTCGTTACATGGCAAAAATAGACGAAGTGAATCTTGAAGACATTACCCTGGAAATCTTAGCAAAAGGAGACGCATGGACAACCTAAAACCCCGAGACAAAAGAATGGGATCAAGTTATTCTATACTACTAGAACAGTAAGTGCTCGTTCAATCAAGTCTGTGAGATTGATTTTCCACTAGATGAAGATATGTATGCCCGAGTGAAAGACCCACAAAATTATGAAGATGATGCTCCACCAAATAAAGATCCGTACCCAAGTATGCTGGACTTCTCCATCGAGTTCTGTGACATGACTGAGACGAAGAAACACGTTCCTAGAGAATTACATTAAGCTGTGTGATTTTATTAATGTGAAATTCGTGTGTGTTTAAAAACATAGCTTAATAACTCTTAATGTGATTTTAGAATCAAGGTTAAGTTTTAAATATCTCGTGCTGTGTGGAGTAAGGCATGATGTATTTTTCTTGTGTGATGTAAGCAATGATGTCATCCCTCATGATTCCATAAGAAAAACCATCATCAGAAAGTCATTGAAAAAATGGATGAAACATCCACTCCCAAACATCCAAATGAAACTCAAATACTAGTAGAAATTGATAAGTTGGTCAAGACAAACAACCTAGATGTTTCTCAACTAAACTACAAGTCCTTTCTGACCATCACTCTTAACACGAAATGGCTCCTTCATGAAAAATAATTACAGGTTTCACCCAGACTACCCTTTTCTCAACATCCTACAGGTTAGCATTTTGTACCAACTACCAAGAGACTCCTTAGGGATTCACTTGAAGTTGTTGGAGAAGTTCAAGACAGCCATGTCCTTCAATTCCGAAAAAAACTCATCACGTACCTGACTACCTATGAGTCGGGAACTATGCCCCTAGAAAGAACAAATGTGGTTAAACTCCATAAATGTTTCTACCCAATCAATAAATGGGTGAAGATGTTGTCGTCCAGACAAGGCAGGCACTGTCTGGTGTTATTTAGAAAACCAGATAATTGTATACATAGCGGCCCTTCAAAAAGGAGCAACGACCCATCCAATATCATTTATGGGTGGTTTGAGATGAACCCGTCTAATTATTAATTCAAAATTGACTAACTGGAGCCATAGCAAGAAACCCGTCGTTTCATGGCAAAAATAGACGAATTGAATCTTGAAGACATTACCCTGGAAATCTTAGCAAAAGGAGACGCATGGACAACCGAAAACCCCGAGACAAAATAATGGGATCAAGTTATTCTATACTACTAGAACAATAAGTGCTCGTTCAATCAAGTCTGTGAGATTGATTTTCTAATAGATGAAGATATGTATGCCCGAGTGAAAGACCCACCAAATTATGAAGATGATGCTCCACCAAACAAAGATCCGTACCAAAGTCTGCTGGACTTCACCATCGAGTTCTATGACATGACTGAGACGAAGAAACACGTTCCTAAAGAATTACATTAAGTCGTGTGATTTTATTAATGTGAAATTCGTGTGTGTTTAAAAACATAGCTTAATCACTCTAAAAGTGATTTTTGCATCTAGGTTAAGTTTTAAATATCTCGTGCTCTGTGGAGTAAGGCATGATGTATTTTGCTTGTGTGATGTATGCACTGATGTCATGATGCTGGGAAAGGCCCGACAGCCTACAAAAGGAGGAAGGTCTCTTTCATCCCGCATGATTCCATAAGAAAAACCATCATCAGAAAGTCATTTAAAAAATGGATGAAACATCCACTCCCAAACATCCAAATGAAACTCAAATCCTAGTGAAAAAGATAAGTTGATCAAGAAAAACAACCTTGATGTTTCTCAACAAAACTACAAGACCTTTCTGACCATCACTCTTAAAACGAAATGGCTCCTTCATGAAAAATAATTACAGGTTTCACCCAGACTACCCTTTTCTCAACATCCTACAGGTTAGCAATTTGTACCAACTACAAAAAGACTCCTTAGGGATTTTCTTGAAGTTGTTTGAGAAGTTCAAGATAGCAATGTCCTTCAATTCCGAAAAAAAACTCATCACGTACCTGATTACCCATGAGTCGGGAATTATGCCCCTAGAAAGAACAAATGTGGTTAAACTCCTTAAATGTTTCTACCCAATCAATAAATGGGTGAAGATGTTGTCGTCTAGACAAGGCAGGCACCGTCTGGTGTTATTTGGAAAACCAGATAATTGTATACAGAGCGGTCCGTAAAAAAGGAGCAACGACCCATCCAATCTCATTTATGGGTGGTTTGAGTTGAACCCGTCTAATTATTAATTCAAAATTGACTAACTGGAGCCATAGCAAGAAACCCGTCGTTTCATGGCAAAAATAGACGAAGTGAATCTTGAAGACATTACCCTGGAAATCTTAGCAAAAGGAGACGCATGGACAACCGAAAACCCCGAGACAAAAGAATGGGATCAAGTTATTCTATACTACTAGAACAATAAGTGCTCGTTCAATCAAGTCTGTGAGATTGATTTTCCACTAGATGAAGATATGTATGCCCGAGTGAAAGACCCACCAAATTATGAGGATGATGTTCCTCCAAATTAAGATCCGTACCCAAGTCTGCTGGACTTCTCCATCTAGTTCTGTGACATGACTGAGACGAAGAAACACGTTCCTAAAGAATTACATTAAGTCGTGTGATTTTATTAATATGAAATTCGTGTGTGTTTAAAAACATAGCTTAATCACTCTAAAAGTGATTTTTGCATCTAGGTTAAGTTTTAAATATCTCGTGCTATGTGGAGTAAGGCATGATGTATTTTGCTTGTGTGATGTATGCACTGATGTCATGATGCCGGGAAAGGCCCGACAGCCTACAAAAGGAGGAAGGTCTCTTTCATCCCGCATGATTCTATAAGAAAAACCATCATCAGAAAGTCATTTAAAAAATGGATGAAACATCCACTCCCAAACATCAAAATGAAACTCAAATCCTAGTAGAAATTGATAAGTTGATCAAGAAAAACAACCTTGATGTTTCTCAACAAAACTACAAGACCTTTCTGACCATCACTCTTAAAACGAAATGGCTCCTTCTTGAAAAATTACAGGTTTCACCCAGACTAACCTTTTCTCAACATCCTACAGGTTAGCAATTTGTACCAACTACCAACAGACTCCTTAGGGATTTTCTTGAAGTTGTTGGAGAAGTTCAAGATAGCCCCGTCCTTCAATTCCGAAAAAACCTCATCACGTAGCTGATTACCTATGAGTCGGGAATTTTGCCCCTAGAAAGAACAAATGTGGTTAAGCTCCTTAAATGTTTCTACCCAATCAATAAATTGGTGAAGATGTTGTCGTCCAGACAATGCAGGCACTGTCTGGTGTTATTTGGAAAACCAGATAATTGTATACAAAGCGGCCCATCAAAAAGGAGCAACGACCCATCCAATCTCATTTATGGGTGGTTTGAGATGAACCCGTCTAATTATTAATTCAAAATTGACTAACTGGAGCCATAGCAAGAAACCCGTCGTTACATGGCAAAAATAGACGAAGGGAATCTTGAAGACATTACCCTAGAAATCTTGGCAAAAGGTGACGCATGGACAACCTAAACCCCGAGACAAAAGAATGGGACCAAATTATTCTATACTACTAGAACAGTAGGTGCTCGTTCAATCAAGTCTGTGAGATTGATTTTCCACTAGATGAAGATATGTATGCCCGAGTGAAAGACCAATCAAATTATGAAGATGATGCTCCTCCAAATAAAGATCCGTACCCAAGTCTGCTGGACTTCTCCATCGAGTTATGTGACGTGAATGAGACGAAGAAACACGTTCCTAAAGAATTACAATAAGCCGTGTGATTTTATTAATGTGAAATTCGTGTGTGTTTAAAAACATAGCTTAATCACTCTTAAATTGATTTTAGAATCTAGGTTAAGTTTTAAATATCTCGTTCTGTGTGGAGTAAGGCATGATGTATTTTGCTTGTGTGATATAAGCAATGATGTCATGATGCCGGGAAAGGCCCGACAGCCTACAAAAAAGATGAAACATCCACCCCTAAACATCCAAATGAAACTCAAATACTAGTAGAAATTGATAAGTTGGTCAAGACAAACAACCTAGATGTTTCTCAACTAAACTACAAGACCTTTCTGACCATCACTCTTAAAATGAAATGGCTCTTTCATGAAAAATAGTTACAGGTTTCACCCAGACTACCCTTTTCTCAACATCCTACAGGTTAGCAATTTGTACCAACTACCAACACACTCCTTAGGGATTCACTTGAAGTTGTTGGAGAAGTTCAAGATAGCCATGTCCTTCAATTCCGAGAAAAACTCATCACGTACCTGACTATCTATAAGTCGGGAATTATGCCCCTAGAAAGAACAAATGTGGTTAAACTCCTTAAATGTTTCTACCCAATCAATAAATAGGTGAAGATGTTGTCGTCTAGACAAGGCAGGCTCTGTCTGGTGTTATTTAGAAAACCAGATAATTGTATACAAAGCGGCCCTTCATAAAGGAGCAACGACCCATCCAATATCATTTATGAGTGGTTTGAGATGAACCCGTCTAATTATTAATTCGAAATTGACTAACTGGAGCCATAGCAAGAAACCCGTCGTTACATGGCAAAAATAGACGAAGTGAATCTTGAAGACATTACCCTGGAAATCATTGCAAAAGGAGACGCATGGACAACCTAAACCCCGAGACAAAAGAATGGGATCAAGTTATTCTATACAACTAGAACAGTAGGTGCTCGTTCAATCAAGTCTGTGAGATTGATTTTCCACTAGATGAAGATATGTATGCCCGAGTGAAAGACCCACCAAATTATGAAGATGATGCTCCTCCAAATAAAGATCCGTACCCAAGTCTGCTGGACTTCTCCATCGAGTTCTGTGACATGACTGAGACGAAGAAACGCGTTCCTAAAGAATTACATTAAGTCGTGTGATTTTATTAATGTGAAATTCGTGTGTGTTTAAAAACATAGCTTAATCACTCTAAAAGTGATTTTTGCATCTAGGTTAAGTTTTAAATATCTCGTGCTGTGTGGAGTACGGCATGATGTATTTTGCTTGTGTGATGTAAGCGACGATGTCATGATGCCGGGAAAGGCCCGACAGCCTATAAAAGGAGGAAGGTCTCTTTCGTCCCTCATGATTCCATAAGAAAAACCATCATCAGAAAGTCATTTAAAAAATGGATGAAACATCCACTCCCAAACATCCTAATGAAACTCAAATCCTAGTAGAAATCGATAAGTTGATCAAGAAAAACAACCTTGATGTTTCTCAACTAAACTACAAGACCTTTCTGACCATCACTATTAAAACGAAAAGGCTCATTCTTGAAAAATTACAGGTTTCACCCAGACTAACCTTTTCTCAACATCCTACAGGTTAGCAATTTGTACCAACTACCAACAGACTCCTTAGGGATTTTCTTGAAGTTGTTGGAGAAGTTCAAGATAGCCACGTCCTTCAATTCCGAAAAAACCTCATCACGTAGCTGATTACCTATGAGTCAGGAATTATGCCCCTAGAAAGAACAAATGTGGTTAAACTCCTTAAATGTTTCTACCCAATCAATAAATGGGTGAAGATGTTGTCGTCCAGACAATGCAGGCACTGTCTGGTGTTATTTGGAAAACCAGATAATTGTATACAGAGCGGCCCTTCAAAAAGGAGCAACTACCCATCCAATCTCATTTATGGGTGGTTTGAGATGAACCAGTCTAATTATTAATTCAAAATTGACTAACTGGAGCCATAGCAAGAAACCCGTCGTTACATGGCAAAAATAGACGAAGTGAATCTTGAAGACATTACCCTGGAAATCATAGCAAAAGGAGACGCATGGACAACCTAAGACACCGAGACAAAAGAATGGGATCAAGTTATTCTATACTACTAGAACAGTAAGTGCTCGTTCAATCAATTCTGTGAGATTGATTTTCCACTAGATGAAGATATGAATGCCCGAGTGAAAGACACATCAAATTATGAAGATGATGCTCCACCAAATAAAGATCTTTACCCAAGTCTGCTGGACTTCTCCATCGAGTTCTGTGACATGACTGAGACGAAGAAAACGTTCCTAAAGAATTACATTAAGCCGTGTGATTTTATTAATGTGAAATTCGTGTGTGTTTAAAAACATAGGTTAATCACTCTAAAAGTGATTTTTGCATCTAGGTTAAGTTTTAAATATCTCGTGCTGAGTGGAGTAAGGCATGAGGTATTTTGCTTGTGTGATTTAAGCAATGATGTCATGATGCCGGGAATGGTCCGACAGCCTACAAAAGGAGGAACGTCTCTTTGATCCCGCATGATTCCATTAGAAAAACCATCATAAGAAAGTCATTTAAAAAATGGATGAAACATCCACTCCCAAACATCCAAATGAAACTCAAATCCTAGTAGAAATTGATAAGTTGATCAAGACAAACAACCTTGATGTTTCTCAACTAAACTACAAGACCTTTCTGACCATCACTCTTAAAACGAAATGGTTCCTTCATGAAAAATTACAGGTTTCACCCAGACTACCCTTTTCTCAACATCCTATAGGTTAGAAATCTGTACCAACCACCAACAGACTGCTTAGGGTTTCTCTAGAAGTTGTTTGAGAAGTTCAAGACAGCCATGTCCTTCAACTCTGAAAAAACTTATCGAATACCTGATTACCCATGAGTCAGGAATTATGCCCCTAGAAAGAACAAATGTGGTTAAACTCCTTAAATATTTCTGCCCAATCAACAAATGTGCGAAGATGTTGTCGTCCAGATAAGGCGGCACTGTCTGGTGTTATTTTGAAACCAGATAATTGAATATAGAGTGTCTAGTTAAAAAGGAGCAACGACCCATCCAGTCTCATTTATGGGTGGTTTGAGATGAACCCGTCTAATTATTAATTCAAAATTGACTTAATGGAGCCGTAGCAAGAAACCCGTCGTTACATGGCAAAAATAGATGAAGTGAATTTTGAAGACATTACCCTGGAAATCTTAGCAAAAGGAGACGCATGGACAACCGAAAACCCCGAAACAAAAGAATGGGATCAAGTTATTCTATACTAGACCCACCAAATTATGAAGATGATACTCCACCAAATAAAGATCCGTACCCAAGTCTGCTGGACTTCTCCATCGAGTTCTGTGACATGACTGAGACGAAGAAACACGTTCCTAAGGAATTTCATTAAGCCGTGTGATTTTATTAATGAGAAATTCGTGTGTGTTTAAAAACATAGCTTAATCACTCTTAAAGTGATTTTAGCATCTAGGTTAAGTTTTAAATATCTCGTGCTATGTGGAGTAAGGCATGATGTAATTTGCTTGTGTGATGTATGCACTGATGTCATGATGCCGGGAAAGGCCCGACAGCCTACAAAAGGAGGAACGTCTCTTTCATCCCGCATGATTCCATAATAAAAACCATCATCAGAAAGTCATTGAAAAAATGGATGAAACATCCACTCCCAAACATCCAAATGAAACTCAAATACTTGTGGAAATTGATAAGTTGGTCAAGACAAACAACCTAGATGTTTCTCAACTAAACTACAAGACCTTTCTATACTACTGAACAGTACGTGCTCGTTCAATCAAGTCTGTGAGATTGATTTTCCACTAGATGGAGATATGTATGCTCGAGTGAAAGACCCACCAAATTCTGAAGATGATGCTCCACCAAATAAAGATCCGTACCCAAGTCTGCTGGACTTCTCCATCGAGTTCTGTGACATGAATGAGACGAAGAAACACGTTCCTAAAGAATTACATTCAGCCGTGTGATTTTATTAATGTGAAATTCGTGTGTGTTTAAAAACATAGCTTAATCACTCTTAAATTGATTTTAGAATCTAGGTTAAGTTTTAAATATCTCGTGCTGTGTGGAGTAAGGCATGATGTATTTTGCTTGTGTCATATTAGGAATGATGTCATGATGCCGGGAAAGGCCCGACAGCTTACAAAAGGATGAAACATCCACTCCCAAACATCCAAATGTAACTCAAATCCTAATAGAAATTGATAAGTTGATCAAGACAAACAACCTTGATGTTTCTAAACTAAACTACAAGACCTTTCTGACCATCACTCTTAAAACAAATGGCTCCTTCATGAAAAATTACAGGGTTCACGCAGAATACCCTTTTCTCAACATCCTACAGGTTAGCAATTTGTACCAACTACCAACAGACTCCTTAGGGATTTTCATGAAGTTGTTGGAAAAGTTCAAGATAGCCATGTCCTTTAATTCCGAAAAAACCTCATCACGTACCAGATTACCTATGAGTCGGGAATTATGCCCCTAGAAAGAACAAATGTGGTTAAACTCCTTAAATGTTTCTACCCAATCAATAAATGGGTGAAGATGTTGTGGTCCAGACAAGGCAGGCACTGTCTGGTGTTATTGGGAAAACCGGAAAATTGTATACAAAGCGGCCCTTCAAAAAGAAGCAACGACCAATCCAATCTCATTTATGGGTGGTTTGAGATGAACCCGTCTAATTATTAATTCAAAATTAACTAACTGGAGCCATAGCAAGAAACCCGTCGTTACATGGCAAAAATAGAAGAAGTGAATTTTGAAGACATTACCCTGGAAATCTTAGCAAAAGGAGACGCATGGACAACCGAAAACCCCGAGACAAAAGAATTGGATCAAGTTATTCTATACTACTAGAACAGTAAGTGCTTGTTCAATCAAGTCTGTGAGATTGATTTTCCACTAGATGAAGATATGTATGCCCGAGTGAAAGACCCACCAAATTATGAAGATGATGCTCAACCAAATAAAGATCCGTACCCAAGTCTGCTAGACTTCTCCATCGAGTTCTGTGACATGACTGAGACGAAGAAACACGTTCCTAAAGAATTACATTAAGCCGTGCGATTTTATTAATGTGAAATTCGTGTGTGTTTAAAAACATAGCTTAATCACTCTAAAAGTGATTTTTGCATCTAGGTTAAGTTTTAAATATCTCGTGCTGTGTGGAGTACGGCATGATGTATTTTTCTTGTGTGATGTAAGCAACGATGTCATGATGCCGGGAAAGACCCGACAGCCTACAAAAGGAGGAAGGTCTCTTTCATCCCGCATGATTCCCTAAGAAAAACCATCATCAGAAAGTCATTGAAAAAATGGATGAAACATCCACTCCCAAACATCCATATGAAACTCAAATCCTAGTAGAAATTGATAAGTTGATCAAGACAAACAACCTTGATGTTTCTCAACTAAACTACAAGACCTTTCTAACCATCACTCTTAAAATGAAATGGCTCCTTCATGAAAAATTACAGGTTTCACCCAGACTACCCTTTTCTAAACATCCTACAGGTTAGCAATTTGTACCAACTACCAATAGACTCCTTAGGGATTTTCTTGAAGTTGTTGGAGAAGTTAAGATGGCCATGTCCTTCAATTTCGAAAAAACCTCATCACGTACCTCATTACCTATGAGTCGGGAATTATGCCCCTAGAAAGAACAAATGTGGTTAAACTCCTTAAATGTTTCTACCCAATCAATAAATGGGTGAAGATGTTGTGGTCCAGACAAGGCAGGCACTGTCTTGTGTTATTTGGAAAACCAGATAAATGTATACAGAGCGGCCCATCAAAAATGAGCAACGACCCATCCAATCTCATTTATGTGTAGATTGAGATGAACCCGTCTAATTATTAATTCAAAAATTGACTAACTGGAGCCATAGCAAGAAACCCGTCGTTACATGGCAAAAATAGACGAAGTGAATTTTGAAGACATTACCTTGGAAATCATAGCAAAAGGAGACACATGGACAACCGAAAACCCCGAGACAAAAGAATGGGATCAAGTTATTCTATACTACTAGAACAGTAAGTGCTCGTTCAATCAATTCTGTGAGATTGATTTTCCACTAGATGAAGATATGTATGCCCGAGTGAAAGACACACCAAATTATGAAGATGATGTTGGGTTTCTATAGGATTTAACAAACTTAGTTAACCGATTAACTAGTTATAATATATGCGGAAACGTGATAGACAAACTAAACATATGAACAACCTAGTTTATTCATTTCAAGATTACCAATAATCTATTTACTAGAAACCCGAAGCTAGGATCAAATGATACGGGAACAACTAAACTATCAAAGCATATAAACACTTACAATCTTAACCCTTTAAGAGTTTAGTGGATGTTGAAGAAGATGATGATGTGAATGCTAGATTTTCAAAGAAAAACCCTCAAACGGAATATACCCCGAGCCTCCAACACGCACCGAGCTATGCTAGGGAGCTTGAACACGAAAAACCCGAGACCCGAAATCTTTCTTCTTTGGCCGTGAGCTAGAGAGAATGAGAGAATGGGTGTTGTTTTTCAAAATGGTTACTTGAAAGTTGTAAGAACTTGATTACCCACATGCATACATAAGATTTAGTTATATACAAGTCCACACTCAATCTCTTTTTGCATGTTGACAATATGACCAAGTTGGTGGGGTGTGGGGCCCACCCAAAACCGGCCCCAACATTATTATTTTTTTTTTTTATTTATTTTATATATTCTATACTTTATAAAATATATAAACACCCCATCTTTTATAAACCATTTTATAAAAGAATACATAGTTAAATAATCATTCCAATAATAATTATTTAAATAAATAAATTAACCAATTAATTATTTAATACTTTCAAGTAATTATTCAGAAACCCATTTTTCTGAAAGTGTCGTGTTCTGTATTTGTCTTATAGATCTTATCTTAACAAATACATAATTGGTGTGTGTCTAACTCGTTATTGGGTATGACCCGACTTGGATCAAACATAACTAGCCACATTAACTTAATTATGTGTCTCGGGCATACGATATTCCAACAATCTCCCACTTGCACGAGACTCATAGGAAGTTAATGCTAATGGTGAATACCGCCTAACAACAGGTCACCACCCCTAGTATGTTTGACTAAGTGCCATTCAATAACATCATCCCCTTCAAGTCCATACTTGATATGATATAGGTAAGTCTTATCACTACATCCCTTTGTTTCTAGATGTCCTGTCAAATCGGAGAGACACAGATTGATCATTCTCTCATTGATTTAACTTAACAGGCCTTAGACATCTAAACTCTCAACACATAAGAGGAACAAATTCCATCTTGACTGCATACATCCTTGTTGACATCTCGTATGATATCTGAGCTCTTTCTTTTATGTCATCGTGTTACCGAAAAACAAAGAAGAGAGTCAAGTTATCAGACTTGATGAAAAGCCAGATCCAATATGCATCTCAGGTCAAAGGACACAATGATACTCGCCTTTACTCAAGGATTACTTATGATCAGTTGCACTAACTCCATGCAGTGATCCTTGAGAGCGGATCATGTCCAATATTTGTATCCCACAAATATCTATGAACCTTGGTGGCAAACCTATGCCTTATATTCATCACATGAATATCAACCAATCCGGGTTCATAATAGTCTTACCTTCATACTTGTTCCCACAAGCATGATCGACTACGGACGTTTAGAATAACATAAGTCATTCATGGATTAAACATGCAAAATTAGAACATAACTCATTTAATAATTAAAACTTAATTAATTTCATGAGATACCCATTACATTCGTTCTTATACAAACACTAAACACGGATTTAAATCCACTCACTAGAATACCGAAGTCCTAATGCACAAACATGACCCTCATGCTTTGGCCTATCGAGGAGCTTCGTGAGTGGGTCCGCAATATTTTGATCGGTATGAACTTTATGAATACATATTTTTCTCTTTTCAACTTCATCCCTTATGTAGTTGAATCTGCGCTCAATGTGCCTCGTTTTCTGATGAGCACGAGGTTCCTTGATCTGTGCAATAGCACCCTCATTGTCACAGAATATCTCTAGGGGCTCCTGAATGGAAGAGATAATCCCTAGATCCATGATGAACTTTTTCATCCATGCAGCCTCTTGGGCTGCCATTGAAGCGGCGATGTACTCAGATTCTGTAGTGGATAACGCGACAACATCCTGCTTCGAACTCTTCCAAGAGACAGCGCCTCCATTTAAGATGAAAACATATCCCGACTGTGACCGAGAATCATCTCGGTCAGTTTGGAAACTCGCATCCACGTAACCCTTTACGACGAGTTCCTCCTCACCAGACCCATATATTAAAAACATATCCTTAGTCCTTCTAAGGTATTTTAATATATTCTTGACAGCCATCCAATGACTGTCACCTGGGTTGTGCTGGTATCTACTTGTTATGCTTAAAGCATACGAGACATCCGGTCTAGTGCACATCATTGCATACATGATAGATCCTATTGCCGAAGCATAAGGAACATGCTTCATCCTATCCTGCTCTTCCTTAGAGCTAGGACTTTGGGATGAGCTTAATACGGTTCCTCTAGGAATAGGCACCAAACCTTTCTTAGAGTTTTCCATCCTAAACCTCTCTAGGATTTTATCAATGTACGCACTTTGATTGAGTCCGATCAATTTCCTTTGTCTATCCCTATAGACCTTTATTCCCAAGATATATGTCGCTTCTCCAAGATCCTTAATTGAGAAACGACTACTTAACCACGCTTTAACGTTTTCCATACTTGGTATATCATTTCCAAATAAAAGTATATCATCGACATACAAAATAAGGAACATGATTATACTCCCACTAGCCCATTTATACACACACGCCTCATCACCGTTTTGGACGAAACCAAACGCTTTGATTTCTTCATTAAAACGATGATTCCACATCCGTGATGCTTGTTTCAACCCGTAGATTGATTTCTTTAACTTACAAACTTTATCAGGATTAGATGGATCGACAAAACCTTCAGGCTGAACCATATGGACATCTTCCTCAAGATATCCATTTAGAAAAGCGGTCTTGACATCCATTTGCCATATCTCATAATCAAAATGAGCTGCAATGGCAAACAATATCCTGATCGACTTAAGCATCGCGACTGGCGAGAAGGTTTCATCATAATCAATTCCTTGAGTTTGCGTGAAACCTTTTGCGACAAGTCGAGCTTTGTAAGTATCTAAATTTCCATGCATATCGGTCTTCTTTTTGAAGACCCACTTACATCCAACCAGTTTGGAGTTAAGTGGACGATCAACCAATTCCCAAACTTGATTATCGTGCATGGATTGCATCTCGGCGCTCATGGCTTCAAGCCACTTGTCACAATCAGGTTGTGACATAGCATCTTTGTAGGAGATCGGTTCATCCGAATCGACCAAGTAGCAATCATCCACAAGAAATCCATATCTCTTGGGAGGTTGACTAACCCTACTAGATCTGCGAGCAACGTGTGTATGATCAACCATTTGATCATCTTCAACATCCTCGTGTTGAAAGCTAGTATCGACCAACTGTGTATCATCCAGTGATTCTTGAACCTCTTCAAGTTCCACTCTCTTTTCACTAGGTCCTTCCATAAGGAACCTAGTTTCTAAGAAGTATCCTTTGCGTGAAACAAACACTCTTTGTTCACTAGGATCATAGAATATATATCCTATATCATCCTTTGGGTATCCTATGAAGACACACCTGATGGATCGAGCCTCAAGCTTATTTGGGGTGTCACGTTTAACATAAACTATGCATCCCCATACCCTTAAATATGAAAAGGATGGAACCTTTCCATGCCACACTTCATAGGGTATTCGATCCACCTTTTTGGTCGGGGCCATATTCAAAATACGAGCCGCTGTGAGTAGCGCATATCCCCAAAATGATGGCGGTAGTGAGCTTCGTGCCATCATTGATCGAACCATGTCCAACAGTGTTCGATTCCTCCTCTCGGATACTCCGTTATGTTGAGGAGTTCCAGGAGGAGTGAGCTGTGAAATAATTCCACAATCTCTAAGATGACTTTGAAAGGTATCACTTAGGTATTCGCCTCCTCTATCGGAGCGGAGTACCTTGATTGTTCGGTTGAGCTGATTTTGCACTTCATTTTGAAATTCTTTGAACATTTCAAAGGCTTCATGTTTGTGTTTCATTAGATAAACATACCCATATCGACTAAAATCGTCGGTAAAGGTAATGAAGTACCTTTCACTATTCCTACTAGTTGGCTTGAAAGGTCCGCATACATCCGTATGTATGATACCTAACAAATCCTTAGCCCTTTCATTTGTACCTTTGAAAGGCTCTTTGGTCATCTTGCCTTGAATACAAGATTCACACTCATCAAACGAACCTAACTCGTTTGTTTTCAAAAGACCTTTCTTTTGGAGAGTATTTATACGATTCTTGTTTATGTGTCCAAGGCGACAATGCCAAATGTAGGAATCACTCAAACCCTTTTTGAGTCTTTTAGTAGAAGTTTGATATAATGAGCTATTTGAGGTATTATCATGAACCAATTCATAAATACCGTTGTTTGGTACAGCTTTAAAATAAAAGATACCATTAGATGACACATGCATTTCCGATCTTACAAATTTAAAGTCAAAGTTACATTGTCTAAGAAGGTGCACAGAAATAATGTTCCTAGTCAAACTAGGAGCATACAAAACATTTTTAAAACAACTTCCAAACCACTTGGAAGTGATAAAGTGAAGTCTCCTCTAGCGACCACGTGTACTCTTGCACCGTTGCCCATGAAAAGATTCACTTCGCCCTTCTTTAAGTCTTCATTCTTTTTGAACCCCTGCAACCAATTGCAAATATGAGTTCCACATCCAGTATCCAATACCCATGTGTTAGAAGAAATAAGATTTAGCTCAACATTAATCATAAAGACATTACCCGAGGTATGCGCCGCATTCCTCTTGTCTTTTAGCTCTTTTAGGTAGACCGGGCAATTGCGTTTCCAGTGTCCGGTCTCCCCACAACCAAAACAAGGATCATCCTTATGACCCCTCGGTTCCATAACCTTTTGTTTCTTTGCCATAACCGGTGATTTGCCCTTACCCTTAAGATGCATAGGGGGACCCTTTCTTTTTGCTACCTTAGCCTTAAGATTGGGTTGAGATCGATTCTTGGATCTACCTTCATTGATCGCAAACACGGGTAAAACCCTTTTGCCCATGCTCGCCTCGGCTGTTTTAAGCATTGAGTGAAGTTCTCCAATGGTTTTGTCCCACCCGTTCATGTTATAATTTAACACGAAAGTGTCGAACCTTTTCGACAAAGAGTTAAGGATCAAATCCGTTGCTAGCTCTTTTGAGATGGGACAATTGAGCTTGGCGAGGCGATCAATGTAACTTTTCATCTTAAGTACATAAGTTGAAACTGGTTGATTATCATCCATTCTACATGCATGCAAGGCTCGAACCGTTTCGAACCTTTCCACTCTCGATTGCTTAAGGAACATTTCCTTAAGTTGAGTAATCATGTCGTACGCATTATGGTTTTCGAAATCCTTTTGGATTTCGGGAACCATAGTCGCCAACATGAGGCATGATACTTGAATGGAATCTTCCGTGAGTTTGACCCAATTCATGTATTCGACCTCAGTTCCCTCTTCCGGTTCTTCGGGGATAGGTGTTTCCAAAACATGATATAATTTTTCTTGTTTTAGAACAATCCTTAAATTTCGGAACCAATCCGAAAAGTTATTGTGGTTAAGACGGTCTTTAGCGAGAATAGATCGGAGAGATACGTTTTGGACGTTAGGGATTATGTTGTCGTCGACGTGTGCGGCCATCTGCAGAATTTTAATTAAGTTCATTTTAGTGTTTTACCTTTTAATTATTAATACCCTTTTTATATATGCAAATATAATTAATAATTAAAATCTAGAATCCAACGATAAACCCGACTCCGGTTAGGTGACCTTTTTCCCATTGTCGGTTTATCAAGGTAGTTATTCATAACAATTGCAAACCCTTTTGCAACTTCTAGAATTTATGGGACCGGTTCGAAATCATATTTCGTGTTGGCATGTTTATCCCATCAACACCTATTAGACCCCATGCTTGGGTGACCCTCTTCACATGGTTCTAATTTAAGTCGTCCTACTTGTATCAACTTGTAATATTAACATACAAACGGTTAGGTGACCTTTTTCCCATTTTATGCCAATATTACCTCAACATGTTAATTTACTCTATGCGGTTAGGTGACCTTTTTCCCACTAAGAGCTTATTAATATGTTAAGTGTTATACAAAAGGATGGTGTTTAACTTATTATCCTTAAATTTAAAAAGGGATTTTTAGTTTTAATAATTCTAGTTGTAAAACTTTAAATCATGTTCTAACATGCATTTAGTAACATGATATTTTGAAACCATTTTCAAAATTCTAATTTATAATAAAGCCATTTTATTATGGGCGTGAGACGGCTAGTTAATAAATCCATTTTATTAAACTATGTGTCACGTAATTACCGATAATTATTAGAACCCGTTTTATGCTTTGTTAATTAATTCTATGTGACGAAGTTGATATCCTAATATCTAACAACCACACAATCAAACAATCAATTAACAAGCATACACAATTATACTAGACACGAGCCACTAAGTTAGACCACACTTGTTAGCCGAAACAAGTGTGTGTCTTAGGTCCGATCCTAAGGGACACATGACACATGGATGTTGTAGCTCCCACTCGATCCCGCATCCAAATGCTTCGAGCATCTTCTTCAACCTTGTTGTGATCCATTGGGCTTGAACTTGGGCCTTAGCTTCCATAAGCTTCCACTTGGGCTCAATTGGTGGGCTTAGGTCCTTTTGGGCTTGAATCCCTTAATGGGCTTGTGAAACCCATTATCACCATACCCGGCCCAATTAGGCCCAAACTTCCAATTTTGCAATCTTCTTTAATTTTACAAAATCAAATGTCCTAATACATTTTTTCTATAAAATAAAGAAATTACAAATAACCTATTTATTACATACCCATATGAATAAATAATTACAAAATTACAAAATTGCCCATAATTAATTATTACAAACCGAAACTTGAATAATTAACTACAATCACAACATCAACCACAAACAAACATCCACATTGGTCTACGGCTCGGTCTAGTATTAGCAAACATAACCCGTTATGTCATAGGAACCCGTTCCAAAACCCCTTGCCTTTATCGGGCCTAGCCCAACCCATTTGGGCTTGACCCAATACCAAGATTATGGGCTTCGGCCCAAACAAAACTTATGGGCCCGGCCCAATATAAAAACCCATGGGCTCGGCCCAAAATCCTTATGGGCTCGGCCCAAAAATTTTTATAAAACCGGTTAGCCCAATAACCCTTTTTCAAGTGGGCTTCGGCCCAAATTCACCCGAATTGGGCTTCGGCCCATTTGCTCGGTTTTTTTTTTTTTTTTTTTTTTTTTGAACTAAGCCAAAAACAATAACAAGATTAAATACAAAAATATCATGCATGTTAATTTTTGTATAAATCTTTCAAGGGGAAAATAAAAAACCGAGAACCCGAAGCTTAGTTTCCCGTATCCCGGCTCTTGATGCCATTTGTTGGGTTTCTATAGGATTTAACAAACTTAGTTAACCGATTAACTAGTTATAATATATGCGGAAACGTGATAGACAAACTAAACATATGAACAACCTAGTTTATTCATTTCAAGATTACCAATAATCTATTTACTAGAAACCCGAAGCTAGGATCAAATGATACGGGAACAACTAAACTATCAAAGCATATAAACACTTACAATCTTAACCCTTTAAGAGTTTAGTGGATGTTGAAGAAGATGATGATGTGAATGCTAGATTTTCAAAGAAAAACCCTCAAACGGAATATACCCCGAGCCTCCAACACGCACCGAGCTATGCTAGGGAGCTTGAACACGAAAAACCCGAGACCCGAAATCTTTCTTCTTTGGCCGTGAGCTAGAGAGAATGAGAGAATGGGTGTTGTTTTTCAAAATGGTTACTTGAAAGTTGTAAGAACTTGATTACCCACATGCATACATAAGATTTAGTTATATACAAGTCCACACTCAATCTCTTTTTGCATGTTGACAATATGACCAAGTTGGTGGGGTGTGGGGCCCACCCAAAACCGGCCCCAACATTATTATTTTTTTTTTTTATTTATTTTATATATTCTATACTTTATAAAATATATAAACACCCCATCTTTTATAAACCATTTTATAAAAGAATACATAGTTAAATAATCATTCCAATAATAATTATTTAAATAAATAAATTAACCAATTAATTATTTAATACTTTCAAGTAATTATTCAGAAACCCATTTTTCTGAAAGTGTCGTGTTCTGTATTTGTCTTATAGATCTTATCTTAACAAATACATAATTGGTGTGTGTCTAACTCGTTATTGGGTATGACCCGACTTGGATCAAACATAACTAGCCACATTAACTTAATTATGTGTCTCGGGCATACGATATTCCAACAGATGATGCTCCACCAAATAAAGATCCGTACCCAAGTCTGCTGGACTTCTCCATCGAGTTCTGTGACATGACTGAGACGAAGAAAACGTTCCTAACGAATTACATTAAGCCGTGTGATTTTATTAATGTGAAATTCGTGTGTATTTAAAAACATAGTTTAATCACTCTAAAAGTGATTTTTGCATCAAGGTTAAGTTTTAAATATCTCGTCCTGAGTGGAGTAAGGCATGATGTATTTTGCTTGTGTGATGTAAGCAATGATGTCATGATGCCGGGAATGGTCCGACAGCCTACAAAGGAGGAACGTCTTTTGATCCCGCATGATTCCATAAGAAAAACCGTCATCAGAAAGTCATTTAAATAAAGGATGAAACATCCACTCCCAAACATCGAAATGAAACTCAAATCCTAGTAGAAATTGATAAGTTGATCAAGACAAACAACCTTATTGTTTCTCAACTAAACTACAAGACCTTTCTCACCATCACTCTTAAAACGAAATGGTTCCTTCATGAAAAATTACAGGTTTCACCCAGACTACCCTTTTCTCAACATCCTATAGGTTAGCAATCTGTACCAACCACCAAGAGACTGCTTAGGGTTTTTGTAGAAGTTGTTTGAGAAGTTCAAGACAGCCATGTCCTTCAACTCTGAAAAAACTTATCAAATACCTGATTACCCATGAGTCAGGAATTATGCCCCTAGAAAGAACAAATGTGGTTAAACTCCTTAAATGTTTCTGCCCAATCAACAAATGGGCGAAGATGTTGTCGTCCAGACAAGGCAGGCACTGTCTGGTGTTATTTTGAAACCAGATAATTTTATACAGATTGTCTAGTTAAAAAGGAGCAACGACCCATCCAGTCTCATTTATGGGTGGTTTGAGATGAACCCGTCTAATTATTAATTCAAAATTGACTAAATGGAGCCGTAGCAAGAAACCCGTCGTTACATGGCAAAAATAGATGAAGTGAATTTTGAAGAAATTACCCTGGAAATCTTTGCAAAAGGAGACGCATGGACAACCGAAAACCCCGAGACAAACGAATGGGATCAAGTTATTCTATACTACTAGAACAGTAAGTGCTCGTTCAATCAGGTCTGTGAGATTGATTTTCCACTTGATGAAGATATGTATGCCCGAGTGAAAGACCCCCCAAATTATGAAGATGATGCTCCACCAAATAAAGATCCGTACCCAAGTCTGCTAGACTTCTCCATCGAGTTCTGTGACATGACTGAGACGAAGAAACACGTTCCTAAGGAATTTCATTAAGCCGTGTGATTTTATTAATGTGAAATTCGTGTGTGTTTAAAAACATATCTTAATCACTCTAAAAGTGATTTTTGCATCTTGGTTAAATTTTAAAAATCTCGTGCTGTGTGGAGTACGGCATGATGTATTTTGCTTGTGTGATGTAAGCAATGATGTCATGATGCCGGGAAAGGCCCGACAGCCTACAAAAGGAGGAAGGTCTCTTTCATCCCGCATGATTCCATAAGAAAAACCATCATCAGAAAGTTTTTGAAAAAATGGATGAAACATCCACTCCTCAACATCAAAATGAAACTCAAATCCTAGTAGAAATTGATAAGTTGACCAAGAAAAACAACCTTGATGTTTCTCAACTAAACTACAAGTCCTTTCCGACCATCACTCTTAAAACGAAATGGCTCCTTCATGAAAAATTACAGGTTTCACCCAGACTACCCTTCTCTCAACATCCTACAGGTTAGCAATTTGTACCAACTACCAACAGGCTCCTTAGGGATTTTCTTAAAGTTGTTGGACAAGTTCAAGATAGCCATGTCCTTCAATTCCGAAAAAACCTCATCACGTACCTGGTTACCTATGAGTCGGGAATTATGCCCCTAGAAAGAACAAATGTGGTTAAACTCCTTAAATGTTTCTACCCAATCAATAAATGGGTGAAGATGTTGTCGTCCAGGAAAGGCAGGGACTGTCTGGTGTTATTTGGAAAACCAGATAATTGTATACAGAGCGGCCTTTTAAAAAGAAGCAACTACCCATCCAATCTCATTTATGGGTGGTTTGAGATGAACCCGTCTAATTATTAATTAAATATTGATTTACTGGAGCCATAGCAAGAAACCCGTCGTTACATGGCAAAAATAGACGAAGTGAATCTTGAAGACATTAACCTGGAAATCTTAGCAAAAGGAGACGCATGGACAACCTAAAACCCCGAGACAAAAGAATGGGATTAAGTTATTCTATACTACTAGAACAGTAAGTGCTCGTTCAATCAGGTCTGTGAGATTGATTTTCCACTAGATGAAGATATGTATGCCCGAGTGAAAGACCCACCAATTTATAAAGATGATGCTCCGCCAAATAAAGATCCGTACCCAAGTCTGCTGGACTTCTTCATCGAGTTCTGTGACATGACTGAGACAAAGAAACACGTTCCTAAAGAATTACATTAAGCCATGTGATTTTATTAATGTGAAATTCGTGTGTATTTAAAAACATAGCTTAATCACTCTTAAAGTGATTTTATAATCTAGGTTAAGTTTTAAATATCTCGTGCTGTGTGGAGTAAGGCATGATGTATTTTGCTTGTGTGATGTAAGCAATGATGTTTTGATGCCGGGAAAGGCCCGACAGCCTACAAAAGGAGGAAGGTCTCTTTCATCCCGCATGATTCCATAAGAAAAACCATAATCAGAAAGTCATTGAATAAATGGATGAAACATCCACTCCCAAACATCCAAATGAAACTCAAATCCTAGTAGAAATTGATATGTTGATCAAGACAAACAACCTTGATATTTCTCAACTAAACTACAAGACCTTTCTGACCCTCACTCCTAAAACGAAATGGCTCCTTCATGAAAAATTACAGGGTTCACCCAGACTACCCTTTTCTCAACATCCTACATGTTAACAATTTGTACCAACTACCAACAGACTCCTTAGGGATTTTCTTGAAGTTGTTGGACAAGTTCAAGATAGCCATGTCCTTTAATTCCAAAAAAACCTCATCACGTACCTGATTACCTATGAGTCGGGAATTACGCCCATAGAAAGAACAAATGTGGTTAAACTCCTTAAATGTTTCTACCAAATCAATAAATGGGTGAAGATGTTGTCGTCCAGACAAGGAAGGCACTGTCAGGTGTTATTTTGAAAACCAGATAATTGTATACAAAACGGCCCTACCAAAAGGAGCAACGACCCATCCAATCTCATTTATGGGTGGTTTGAGATGAACCCGTCTAATTATTAATTCAAAATTAACTAACTGGAGCCATAGCAAGAAACCCGTCGTTACATGGCAAAAATAGACGAAGTGAATTTGAAGACATTACCCTGGAAATCTTAGCAAAAGGAGATGCATGGACAACCTAAAACCCCGAGACAAAAGAATGGGATCAATTTATTCTATACTACTAGAACAGCAAGTGCTCGTTCAATCAAGTCTTGAGATTGATTTTCCACTAAATGACGATATGTATGCCCGAGTGAAAAACCCACCAAATTTTGAAGATGATGCTCCACCAAATAAAGATCCGTAACCAAGTCTTCTGGACTTCTCCATCGAGTTCTGTGACATGACTGAGACGAAGAAACACGTTCCTAAAGAATTACATTAAGCCGTGTGATTTTATTAATGTGAAATTCGTGTGTGTTTAAAAACATAGCTTAATCACTCTAAAAGTGATCTTTGCATCTAGGTTAAGTTTTAAATATCTCGTGCTGTGTGGAGTAAGGCATGATGTATTTTGCTTGTGTGATGTAAGCAATGATGTCATGATGCCAGGAAAGGCCCGACAGCCTACAAAAGGAGGAAGGTCTCTTTCATCCCGCATGATTCCATAAGAAAAACCATCATCAGAAAGTCATTGAAAAAATGGATGAAACATCCACTCCGAAACATCCAAATGAAAGTCAAATCCTAGTAGAAATTGATAAGTTGATCAAGACAAACAACCTTGATGTTTCTCAACTAAATTACAAGACCTTTCTGACCATCACTCTTAAAACGAAATGGTTCCTTCATGAAGAATTACAGGTTTCACCCATACTACCCATTTCTCAACGTCCTGTGGGTTAGCAATCTGTACCAACAACCAACAGACTCCTTAGGGTTTTTCTGGAAGTTGTTTGAGAAGTACAAGACAGCCATGTCCTTCAACTCTGAAAAAACTCATCACATACCTGATTACCCATGAGTCAGGAATTATGCCCCTAGAAAGAATAAATGTGGTTAAACTCCTTAAATTTTTTAGCCCAATCAACAAATGGGCGATGATGTTGTCATCAAGACAAGGCAGGCACTGTCTGGTGTTAATTTGAAACCAGATAGTTGTCGTCAAGATAAGCCATGATGTATTTTACTAGTGTGATGTAAGCAATGATGTCATGATGCCGGGAAAGGCCCGGCAGCCTACTAAAGGAGGAACGTCTCTTTGATCCCGCATCATTTCATTAGAAAAAAGCATCATCATAAAGTCATTGAAAAATGGATGAAGCATCCATTCCCAAACAGCCAAATGAAACTCAAATCCTAGTAGATATTGATAAGTTGATCAAGAAAAACAACCTTTCTGACCATCACTCCTAAAACGAAATGGCTCCTTCATGTAAAATTTCAGGTTTCACCCAAACTACCCTTTTCTCAACATCCTACAGGTTAGCAATTCGTACCAACTACCAATATACTCTTTTGGGTTTTTTTGGAAGTTGTTTGAGAAGTTCAAGACATCCATGTCCTTCAACTCTGAAAAAACTCATCACGTACCGGATTACCCATGAGTCAGGAATTATGCACCTAGAAAGAACAAATGTGGTTAAACACCTTAAATGTTTCTACCCAATCAACAATTGGGTGAAGATGTTGTCGTCCAGACAAGGCAGGCACTGTCTGGTGTTATTTGGAAAACCAGATAAATGTATACACAGTGGCCCGTCAAAAAGGAGCAAAGACCCATCCAATCTCATTTATGGGTGGTTTGAGATGAACCTGTCTACCTATTAATTCAAAGCTGACTAACTGCAGCCATGGCAAGAAACCCGTCGTTACATTGCAAAAATAGACGAAGTGAATTTTGAAGGCATTCCAATGGAATATTATCAAAAGGAGACGCATGGACAACCGAAAAACCCGAGACAAAAGAATGGGATCATGATATTCTATACTACTGGAACAGTAAGTGCCCGTTCAATCAAGTATGTGAGATTGATTTGCCACTAGATGAAGACATGTATGAACGAGTTAAAGACCCACCAAATTATAAAGATGATGCTCCACCAAACAAAGATCTGTACCCAATTCCGCTGGACTTCACCATCGAGTTATTTGACATGACTGAGACGAAGAAAGACGTTCCTAAAGAATTTCATTAAGTCGTGTGATATTATGATTGTGAAATTCGTGTGTGTTTAAGAATAAAGCTTAATCACTCTTAAAGTGATTATAGCATCTCGGTTAAGTTTTAAATATCTCTTGCGGTGTGATGTAAGCCATGATGTATTTTGCTAGTGTGATGTAAGCAATGATATCATGATGCCGGGAAAGGCCCGACAGCCTACAAAAGGAGGAAGGTCTCTTTCATCCCGCATGATTCCATAAGAAAAACCATCATCAGAAAGTCATTGAAAAAACGGATGAAACATCCACTCCCAAACATCCAAATGAAACTCAAATCCTAGTAGAAATTGATAAGTTGATCAAGACAAACAACCTTGATGTTTCTCAACTAAACTACAAGACCTTTCTGACCATCACTCTTAAACCGAAATGGTTCCTTCATGAAAAATTACAAGTTTAACCCATAATACCCTTTTCTCAACGTCCTATAGGTTAGCAATCTGTACCAACAACCAAGACTCCTTAGGGTTTTTTCTGGAAGTTGTTTGAGGAGTTCAAGAGAGCCATGTCCTTCAACTCTGAAAAAACTCAACACATACCTGATTACCCATGAGTCAGGAATTATGCCCCTAGAAAGAACAAATGTGGTTAAACTCCTTAAATTTTTCAGCCCAATCAACAAATGGGCGAAGATGTTGTCGTCAAGACAAGGCAGGCAGTGTCTGGTGTTATTTTGAAACCAGATAATTGTATACAGAGTGGCTAGTCAAAAAGGAGCAACGACCCATCTAATCTCATTTATGGGTAGTTTGAGATGAACCCGTCTAACTATTAATTCAAACCTGTCTAACTGCAGCCATGGCAAGACATGTATGCCCGAGTGAAAAACCCACAAAATTATGAAGATGATGTTCCGACAAACAATGATCCGTACCCAATTCCGCTGGACTTCACCATCGAGTTCTGTGACATGACTGAAACGAAGAAAGACGTTCCTAAAGAATTACATTAAGTTGTGTCATATTATGATTGTGAAATTCGTGTGTGTTTAAGAATAAAGCTTAATCACTCTTCAAGTGATTTTAGCATCTAGGTTAAGTTTTAAATATCTTGTGCAGTGTAATGTAAGCCATGATGTATTTTGCTAGTGTGATGTAAGCAATGATGTCATGATGCCGGGAAAGGCCCGGCAGCCTACTAAAGGAGGAACGTCTCTTTGATCCCGCATCATTTCATTAGAAAAAAGCATCATCATAAAGTCATTGAAAAAATGGATGAAGCATCCATTCCCAAACAGCCAAATGAAACTCAAATCCTAGTAGATATTGATAAGTTGATCAAGACAAACAACCTTGACGTTTCTCAACTAAAATACAAGACCTTTCTGACCATCACTCCTAAAACGAAATGGCTCCTTCATGAAAAATTTCAGGTTTCACCCAAACTACCCTTTTCTCAACATCCTACAGCTTTGCAATTCGTACCAACTACCAACATACTCCTTAGGGTTTTTTTGGAAGTTGTTTGAGAAGTTCAAGACATCCATGTCCTTCAACTCTGAAAAAACTCATCACGTACCTGATTACCCATGAGTCAGAAATTATGCACCAAGAAAAAACAAATGTGGTTAAACTCCTTAAATGTTTCTACCCAAACAACAATTGGGTGAAGATGTTGTCGTCCTGACAAGGCAGGCACTGTCTGGTGTTATTTGGAAAACCAGATAAATGTATACAGAGCGGCCCGTCAAAAAGGAGCAACGACCCATCAAATCTCATTTATGGGTGGTTTGAGATGAACCCGTCTAACTATTAATTCAAAATTGACTTTCTGCGGCCATGGTAAGAAACCCGCCGTTACATGGCAAAAATAGATGAAGTGAATTTTGAAGGCATTCACTTGGAAATCTTAGCAAAAGGAGACACATGGACAACCGAAAACCCCTAGAGAACAGCCCGTTCAATCAAGTCTGTGAGATTGATTTTCCACTAGATGAAGACATGTATGACAGAGTGAAAGACCCACCAAATTATGAAGATGATGCTCCGCCAAACAAAGATCCGTACCCAATTCCGCTTGATTTCACCATCGATTTCTGTGACATGACTGAGACGAAGAAAGACGTTCCTAAAGAATTTCATTAAGTCGTGTGATGTTATGATTGTGAAATTCGTGTGTGTTTAAGAATAAAGCTTAATCACTCTTAAAGTGATTTTAGAATCTAGGTTAAGTTTTAAATATCTCGTGCGGTGTGATGTAAGCCATGATGTATTTTGCTAGTGTGATGTAAGCAATGATGTCATGATGCCGGGAAAGGCCCGGCAGCCTACTAAAGGTGGAACGTCTCTTTAATCCCGCATCATTCCATTAGAAAAAACCATCATCATAAAGTCATTGAAAAATTGGATGAAACATCCATTCCCAAACAGCCAAATAAAACTCAAATCCTAGTAGAAATTGATATGTTGATCAAGGCAAACAACCTTAATGTTTCTCAACTAAACTACAAGACCTTTTTGACCAACACTCCTAAAACGAAATGGCTCCTTCATGAAAAATTTCAGGTTTCACCCAAACTACCCTTTTCTCAACATCCTACAGGTTAGCAATCTTTACCAACTACCAACAGACTCCTTAGGGTTTTTCTGGAAGTTGTTTGAGAAGTTTATGACAGCCATGTCGGTCAACTCTGAAAAAACTCATCACGTACCAGATTACCCATGAGTCAGGAATTATGCACCTAGAAAGAATAAATGTGGTTAAACTCCTTAAATGTTTCTGCCCAATCAACAAATGGGTGAAGAAGTTTTCGTCCAGACAAAGCAGGCACTGTCTGGTGTTATTTGGAAAACCATAAAAGTACACACAGTGGCCCGTCAAAAAGGAGCAAAGACCCATCCAATCTCATTTATGGGGGGTTTGAGATGAACCCGTCTACCTATTAATTCAAAACTGACTAACTGCAGCCATGGCATGAAACCCGTCGTTACATTGCATAAATAGACGAAGTGAATTTTGAAGGCATTCCAAAGGAATTCTTAGCAAAAGGAGACGCATGGACAACCGAAAAACCCGAGACAAAAGAATGGGATCATGTTATTCTATACTACTGGAACAGTAAGTGCCCGTTCAATCAAGTATGTGAGATTGATTTTCCACTAGATGAGGACATGTATGCACGAGTTAAAGACCCACCAAATTATGAAGATGATGCTCCACCAAACAAAGATCCGTACCCAATTCCGCTAGACTTCACCATCGAGTTATGTGACATGACTGAGACGAAGAAAGACGTTCCTAAAGAATTTCATTAAGTCGTGTGATATTATGATTGTGAAATTCGTGTGTGTTTAAGAATAAAGCTTAATCACTCTTAAAGTGATTTTAGCATCTCGGTTAAGTTTTAAATATCTCTTGCGGTGTGATGTAAGCCATGATGTATTTTGCTAGTGTGATGTAAGCAATGTTGTCATGATGCCGGGAAAGGCCCGGCAGCCTACTAAAGGAGGAATGTCTCTTTGATCCCACATCATTCCATAAGAAAAAACCATCATCAGAAAGTCATTGAAAAGATGGATGAAACATCCATTCCCAAACTGCCAAATCGAACTCAAATCCTAGTAGAAATTGATAAGTAGATCAAGACAAACAACTTTGATGTTTCTCAACTAAACTACAAGACCTTCCTGACCATCACTCTTAAAACGATATGGAACCTTTATGAAAAATTTCAGGTTTCACCCAGACTACCCTTTTCTCAACATCCTACAGGTTAGCAATTCGTACCAACTACCAACATACTCCTTAGGGTTTTTCTGGAAGTTGTTTGAGAAGTTCAAGACAGCCATGTCCATTAACTCTGAAGAAACTCATCACGTACCTGATTACCCATGAGTCAAGAATTATGCCACTAGAAAGAACAAATGTGGTTTAACTCCATAAATGTTTCTGCCTAATCAACAAATGGTTGAAGATGTTGTCGTCCAGACAAGGCAGGCACTGTCTGGTGTTATATGGAAAACCAGATATTTGTATACAGAGCGGCCCGTCAAAAAGGAGCAACGACCCATCAAATCTCATTTATGGGTGGTTTGAGATGAACCCGTCTAACTATTAATTCAAAATTGACTATCAGCGGCCATGGCAAGAAACCCGCCGTTACATGGCAAAAATAGATGAAGTGAATTTTGAAGGCATTCACCTGGAAATCTTAGCAAAAGGAGACACATGGACAACCGAAAACCCCTAGAGAACAGCCCGTTCAATCAAGTCTGTGAGATTGATTTTCCACTAGATGAAGACATGTATGACAGAGTGAAAAACCCACCAAATTATGAAGATGATGCTCCGCCAAACAAAGATCCGTACCCAATTCCGCTTGATTTCACCATCGAGTTCTATGACATTACCGAGACGAAGAAAGACTTTCCTAAAGAATTTCATTAAGTCGTGTGATATTATGATTGTGAAATTCGTGTGTGTTTAAGAATAAAGCTTAATCACTCTTAAAGTGATTTTAGAATCTAGGTTAAGTTTTAAATATCTCGTGCGGTGTAATGTAAGCCATGATGTATTTTGCTAATGTGATGTAAGCAATGATGTCATGATGCCGGGAAAGGCCCGACAGCCTACTAAGGTGGAACGTCTCTTTAATCCCGCATCATTTCATTTGAAAAAACCATCATCATAAAGTCATTGAAAAAATGGATGAAACCATCCATTCCCAAACAGCCAAATGAAACTCAAATCCTAGTAGAAATTGATATGTTGATCAAGGCAAACAACCTTGATGTTTCTCAACTAAACTACAAGACCTTTTTGACCAACACTCCTAAAACGAAATGGCTCCTTCATGAAAAATTTCAGGTTTCACCCAAACTACCCTTTTCTCAACATCCTACAGGTTAGCAATCTGTACAAACTACCAACAGACTCCTTAGGGTTTTTCTGGAAGTTGTTTGAGAAGTTTATGACAGCCATGTCCTTCAACTATGAAAAAACTCATCACGTACCAGATTACCCATGATTCAGGAATTATGCACCTAGAAAGAATAAATGTGGTTAAACTCCTTAAATGTTTCTGCCCAATCAACCAATGGGTGAAGATGTTTTCGTCCAGACAAAGCAGGCACTGTCTGGTGTATTTGGAAAACCAGATAATATTATACAGAGTGGCCCGTCAAAAAGGAGCATAGAACCATCCAATCTCATTTATGGGTGATTTGAGATGAACCTGTCTAACTATTAATTCAAAACTGACTAACTGCAGCCATGGCAAGAAACCCATCGTTACATTGCAAAAATAGACGAAGTGAATTTTGAAGGCATTCCCATGGAAATCTTAGCAAAAGGAGAAGCATGGACAACCGAAAACCCCGAGAAAAAGAATGGGATCATGTTATTCTATAATACTGGAACAGTAAGTGCCCGTTCAATCAAGTCTGTGAGATTGATTTTCCACTAGATGAAGACATGTATGACCGAGTGAAAGACCCACCAATTTATGAAGATGTGCTCCGCCAAAAAAAAAGATCCGTACCCAATTCAGCTGGACTTCACCATCGAGTTATGTGACATGACTGAGACGATGAAAGACGTTCCTAAAGAATTTCATTAAGTCGTGTGATATTATGATTGTGAAATTCTTGTGTGTTTAAGAATAAAGCTTAATCACTCTTAAAGTGATTTTAGCATCTATGTTAAGTTTTAAATATCTCGTGCGTGGTGATGTATGCCCTGATCTATTTTGCTAGTGTGATGTAAGTAATGATGTCATGATGCCGGGAAAGGCCCGACAAGCCTACTAAAGGAGGAACGTCTCTTTGATCCCGCATCATTCCATAAGAAAAAACCATCATCAGAAAGTCATTGAAAAAATGGATGAAACATCCATTCCCAAACAGCCAAATGAAACTCAAATCCTAGTAGAAATTGATAAGTTGATCAAGACAAACAACCTTGATGTTTCTCAACTAAACTACAAGACCTTCCTGAGCATCACTCTTAAAACGAAAGGACTCCTTCATGAAAAATTTCAGGTTTCACCCAGACTACCTTTTTCTCAACATCCTACAGGTTAGTCTGTACCAACTACCAACAGACTCCTTAGGGTTTTTCTAGAAGTTTTTTGAGAAGTTCAAGACAACCATGTCCTTCAACTCTGAAAAAAATCATCACGTACCTGATTAACCATGAGTCAGGAATTATGCCCCTAGAAAGAACAAATGTGGTTAAACTCCTTAAATGTTTCTGCCTAATCAACAATTGGGTGAAGATGTTGTCGTCCATACAAGGCAGGCACTATCTGGTGTTATTTGAAAAACCAGATAATTGTATACAGAGCGACCTGTCAAAAAGGAGCAACGATCCATCAAATCTCATTTATGGGTGGTTTTAGATGAACCCGTCTAACTATTGATTCAAAATTGACTAACTGCAGCCATGGCAAGAAACCCGTCGTTACATGGCAAAATAAACGAAGTGAATTTTGAAGGCATTCACATGGAAATCTTAGCAAAAGGAGACGTATGGACAATCGAAATCCACGAGACAAAAGAATGGGATCAAGTTATTCTATACTACTGGAACAGTAAGTGACTGTTCAATCAAGTCTGTGAAATTGATTTTCCACTAGTTGAAGACATGT
>NW_027506389.1:0-67500 GCF_021521415.1 Bidens hawaiensis | reverse complement strand
ATTACGGGTTCATGCCATTTTCACCTCAAAAATCACACACATACTCTCTCTCTAGACTCTCACACTACCTCGTAAAGCGTGCCCTTGATCCATCTCGATAAACGTGCCCCGAGCCTCGTTTTCCGTGCCCGTTACCTCGATATACGTGCCACTCCCCGACATCCCGAACAAGAAGGAAGTACTACCCGACGACCCGGTGATTTTCTCGAAGTACGTGTCAAAGGTGTTGACGTCTCGAAAGGTGTGCCAAGTGTAAGAAGGTGCTGATCAAGTAAAAGTTGATAAGCAAGCGGCGTCAAAGTGCTGCCCAAGTGTCTAGTGTGTTGCCAAGTCAAGCAAGGTAGGCATAATGCCCGACCAAAGTAATAATAAAATATTGAAAGGGCTTAATACCCTAAGTCAATATTATTCTCGATAAACGAAAGAAATATTTAACAAAGAAAAGAAAGAAAAGAAAGATAAAATATATATATAAAGATAAGATTATTCTACGTTATAGAAATATATTATTTAAGTATTATGAATATACTTAAATAATAAAAGAAATACGTTTCTTAAAGAAGAAGAAACGTCGGGTTTTCAATATAAACTAAAGGTTTATAAATTACTATTAAAATTAAAGGTTTTAAAGTAAATAAAAGAATGAACTAAAGGTTCATCGAGATGATAAGACTAAAGGTCTTAAGCCGGATCGTGTATCCGACTAATGAATGTTATACTCGTACTATATGTGCGAGATAGCGAAGGAAGAACTAACGGACGGTGTTGGAAGCCGATCCCATTGAAAGGTGAATACGCCATTCTTTTACAAACTCGATTTCAAACAAACAAACGTGTTATGTGTAAAACTTTACATGATGCTACGTGTCTCTAAAAACATTATAAATAAGAGTATAAGCCAGCCCTCAGGCTATGGTATACGTTTGTCTGGATCATTTCATATGTGGAACGCGGTGGGCACATCGCACCACGCTTGGTCACGACCTCCACGATGGCCCGGACCTAAGTTACGTCCGAGTGGGGAATGGCCATGTGTATATTTATGGTACCTAAGTTATGCCATAAATGCTGCGGTGTTTCGCTGAGGTGACCTAGTGCAGAGACTCGAGTTTATAATGATTGTTGTTTTAACTTGATTATTCCTAAGCCAAGATGGGCCGATGCTTACGTGGTATCGAGGGGTAATTAAGTAAAGAAAATATTTTTGCGTCAACATATTCACCAGCATGCGTTGCTGACATATTTTATTTAACATTGTGCAGGTAATCAAGATTAGAGCTTGAGAAAATGAAGAAGCTCAAGTATCCGATGGCTCGGATAGTTTTATGTAAATATTAAAACTTGGTGGTTTTATAAAACATATAAACAAATAAAACCAAACGAGACTTTTGTCTCGTCTTTTGTATTGTAAATATTTATAATATCGATCCTTATATTTTAAAGTCTTCCGCTAATAACCATAACTCTGATTTATTTACAAATATGGTATCATCTATGGTTCATACTCCTAGGCCTAGATTGGGGTGTGACAGGTTGGTATCAGAGCCATCGATCTTAGCGAATTGGGTATCATGAAACAATACCCAAGCTTCGATTCAAGCGTAGGAAATATTTATTTGTTTTGAATAGGATAAGATTGGTTGGTAACCATTTCTTTCCCTCTCTATATTCCAAACCACCAATGGTCGATCATTTAATGGTGTAAGTTTGGATTACCATCAATGGTCGATCATTTGATTTTCCTGGAATAATTAAGTTTATATTTAAAACAAAATCTACCGTTAAATTTGGCGCATTGAGAGTTAGTAACTTAGTATATAGTTAGCAACCTGATTACTATGTTATTAACATGTTAAGAACTTTAGTTGCAACTTTGATTAGAGTATTAGACCAAGGGTCTCTTTAAGATAATTTTTAATTATAGATGTCTTTGTTATGTGAGAGATGAAAGCATGCGATATTTTGTAAGTGAAATGGGAAAAGTGGGCGTAGCACGGCTTTGACTTTGACTTTGATGTATTTTGCTGTTTTTGGACGGCAACTTTTTCTTCCACTCATAATAATATAAATAATAATAATTAGGTGCATCATATTCATAATATCATATGTTGGTCTTCATCCGTTTATTTAGTGCCCACAACTACTTGTCCCCTTCCCATAATCCAATCAAGGATATCATCACTCTCATAATCGTTTTATATTCTTATAATAATAGTAACCATATAAATAAGTTATGATAATACATGAGATCTTACATGCGGGCTTTGATTAAAAAAATTAATTATACGCAATAGAAGCAAACAACACACACGCATTTCACGCGGAATAGAAAATAAATGAAAACAATGGTATAACATGGTTCGGCTTTAATGTAAACCCTACGTCCATGGATGTTATTATGGTTTCTCTTTATTTAGGTGCTCAAAGATTACAGTTACACGCCTGAGTATTTAGAAGTTATAAAATAGGGTTAATTACTTGTTTAACAAGAAACAAATAATGCACCATTTAATCAACACGCTTAAAAGCCCAAAGCCTTCTCATAGTTAAACTCAACACGCTTAGGACATGCGTAATGAGATATTATATGAGTGAATAAAGCCCCTACAGTGTACACCACTCTCACGGGGCATTATAGGGGTGTGAAAGGCATAGACATTTCTACAATAGAGTCCACATGTATCTTGAAGTGGTAATGATTGAAAATACATTATCCATGACATATGTTTTTGACTAAAAAAAAGTGATCATGTGGTCGAATATGACCTTTAAAAAGCATTAACCGTTACAAGTAGCCTTAGCTTAAAGTTATATCGGAATCCCATAGATTTTTTTATAGCGTGACTGGTTAAGATCATGCCATATGGCACTAGATTACGGGTCAGCGACATAATCAATCATGTTGAGCCATGTGACACTCTTCTATAGATGCCACATGACATCGTTTTGCAAGTTAATTATGATTTATATTATATGTCATCAACAATTTTCTACCAAACAAACATAGAATACAAATAAGTTGACACGTGGAGAACATTATACATGATACAATGAATGTCGGAACCTTGAGCCATATTGCCGTCATGAGACTAAGACATGTCCTTCAAATTCTTCTAGGGACAATTTTGTACTTGAAAAACCTACTTACGGAAATTAAGAATTCGTGGGGGTCAGGATACTATACAGATTAATATGTTATCTTGCTAAATTGGTAATATTAGACAATGACATGGTATTTGAAATGATTAATTATAATATCTTATCCATAAATATATCTTGTTAGTAAAAGTTAGTTTATTTGTTATTTTATAATTTTGTATCTAGAAAGTAAAGGTATGGCACTGACTCCACTATTTCTTGATAAGGAAATTCTTTATTTTAAAATTACTATTACTTAGTGTATGACAAGACAATGATTATATATATAAATTAACTTATTTAGATGTTTGTTTTTCTTTTATTTAATAAATAAGGTCGTGAGAACACATTGTTAACTTGACATAGAGTTTAAAGATGTTATGTAACTTTTTTATATAGTTATTGAGATTTTAGTTAGATCCAAAACATATTGCTACAATATGACTTGAGAAGATCTCATTTGAAGTTTCTGACATGGTAATCTATGTCTTTTGTGAAGTTTGTATCCAAACTTCTATTGTTGATGTGTTTTATACAAATGGCTTTTAATTTGTTTTTAATGCTCTATTGTAATTTTTTTTAAGTCGATAAAAATTAGTAGGTGATGTGTTAAACTTCTTTGTCATGATACAATAATATCGGTTAGATAGAGAGATTTCTTAGTTGGCTATGATGATTGAAGATGTGTTAGTAAAATGGTGTTGTTGAAGCTTTATAAGATACACAACCGAAAGAGAGAACGAATTTGGAAATGATGCAGAAGAATATGGGTACAATCACTGCTTATGAGATCAAGCGACTTTTTAAACGGGAGCATTCTTTCAAGTTAAAGTTGTGAGCATTTATGGTCTATTGGACTTTGAAATGTCCATTTGTGTTTTTAGATGGATTTTTAGTCTTTGCGAGTTGAAGTCGGTAATCTTTAGAGTTATACAAGTTCTTTTAATCAGTTGGATATACGAAACTTGAGGAACACAAAGTTTGATACTTTAAATGATGCCATCGTTATCAAAATTATACAATTCGTTACTCGTTTATGTACACTATGTTGATATTGAAGTATACTAAGACACTTGACGATATGCTTATAAGTTATAACATTATGAGAGAAGAGAATAATAAAATGAAGTGCTACTTTCTTAAGTGAGGATAACTTATTACCCCCGAAGATGCGCTAAAAATATTATAGATAAGAGAAGAATAAAAAGGAGTGCTAGCTTCTCAAGTGAGGATAAATTACTAGTTGCACATTTGGCCGTACCACAAGATAAGAATTGAGGCCACACCCCGGTAAATCAAATGTTGGATGAAATCAACAACCCATGTCAATAACCAGGATAGAAGACTTATCCTCAAACAACCAAAGGCGTTATGTGAGGCCTCAAAAGGTGAAATTGTGTCAAGTTGTGTGAGAGCAAGTCATTACTCCGACAAGTTGGCATGTTATAGCCACACTTTTAAAAGTTATGAAATGTCAGCTTAGCAATGATGATGAGAGAAGAATAAACCTTTTAGCCCAATTCGTTGGTTGGTTCAGTGGGATGTAAGTAACCGAAGACCAGGAACAAAGGTGTCCAAGGACTTACAACTAAGCGCATGATTAGTTTAAAGATGGAGTCGATTTCAACTTAGTTATGATGGCCATGTAAATAATGCTCGAAGACGAAGAATGTGTCTTGAGGATTCGCAAGGGAGCATAATAGAATAATGAATACTTGTTCCCAAGAGTGCCAAAGGTGATGAATTCGTAAAAAATGTTCCCACTCAATTGTTCTAATTGCTAAGACAAATGAGGACCGTTGAACATGTTATAAATGAAAATTGAGGCTATGAGTAACAAAAAGAGGAATCCATGAACTTGAATGTTTGAATCGCACGTTGAAGCCTAAAAGTTAATAATGGCTTTGTTTTTTGTTGCATCGGTAGAGACGGTCAACCTATTACTATTTTCACCTGAGCATACTTTATTATGGAGCTCTTCTCTCGTCCACTAGAATTAAGCCCAAAACGCGTTAATGATTTAAGAGGCAGGAAATTTACTTATAAACCATGAATCTCTCATGTCCACAGCCAATGTGGGATTCACCTACAAATACCCCCTCTTTTGGACTCCTCGCCCTCGATTAATTTTGCCCCACCATCCAATCCAGGATGTGGGATTCGCCTAATGTGTGCCTTGCAACACCCCTGAGGACTCACCATCCTTTGTGAGGTTTGCACCACCATCCCGAATGAATCAGAAGTGGATCTGATACAATTTATAGCATTGTCCGTTTTGCCTCTGATGAATGCCCATCCATGAACTCACATAAATGTTTTTGGTTGCCCTAGTGGAGAATTCCCAAAAGGTTATCCATCCTAGTACTACTTTCACCCGAGCACGCTTGACTGTGGACCTCTCCTCTCGTCCACTAGCGTTAACCCAAAACGCGTGGTGATTTAGGAGACATGTCATTTACTAATGAACCAATAATCTCTCTTGTTCATGGCCAATGCAGGATTCAGCAAAGGTGTTACAATCAATAACAAAAGGGACAATAGACTTACCTAAGTGGATAGATTGTGGTGAAACGACCCAATGTGATGAACGGTTGCTGCACATTGGGAGTTTTTGTTGCATATCTTTAGTCAATAAGCCATATTCACGGGGGTGTTGTCAGAGATGTGCATAAAATGCACAAGGGCATACATTTTTTTGTTGGTGCGAGACTATGAGGTGAGAAATATTTGATTTATCACTTCCAATCTTTATACTAAAACACTATGGTTTACTGGCCACTCTTACAATCCTTAGGAGTGGTTTCAACATATGGAAAGTGTATGTACGATTGCACCCCACAATTACTTGCACCTCTGGGTGTATCATTGATTGCATAAAATTTTTTTGGTGATGTGAGACTATGACGTGATAAATATTTGATTATCACTTTTAATCATTATACTAAAACACTCGGGTTTACTGGCTACTCATGCAACCCTTAGAAATGGTCTCAACAGATGGAAATTATACGTATGATTGCACCCCACAATTGCTTGCACCTCTGGGTGTATCATTGTTTGAGAGTTGGGCTACTCCTATGATAAATCAGTGGTAGAACGAAATCATTAACCCGTATTAACAACTTGGACCGGACAACTTATTCTTTAAGTAACCAATGGTATTCTATGATAATATATAACTAATTAATCTATTTTTTCAAGCAGGTTTTTATAAAAAACAAACATATTAAAAAAGCGATGCTTTTATCTATTCACATAAAATAGGAAAAAAAGTTGAATGAAACGTTTCATCTGTCTATTTTAAACTTTAGTTACTTTTAGTTACATTAAATAAATAGAATATTACTAATCTTATACGGAGTACTTTGATTACAAATCTTTTATACATGCATATTGTTTTATTCTAAAATATCTAAGTTGAGATCAAATATGGTGTAAACGAGCTAGTTGAATTCGAGACACACTCATCTTATCTTAAATATATATGAACGATACATCTCTGCATTCTCTCAAGTCATCAGATTGTTTTATTTGTAAATTAAAGTTTCTCATGCATTTGACCCGAATTCACGGGTATGGGTATCACCAAACTCAGATAGCCCTTAAACGGGTTATAACATCTCATTATATTAAAATTAATCTCATCTAATATTTGAAATGAAAATTCTACAATTATAATTATACTAGCAATTAATATCCGATTTTTTTAAATGATATTATTTATAATTAGTAAACAATTTTATAGTAAAAAAAATAATAAGAGGGTCATAGATCTAAGTGTCTCACCAAACTCAGATAGCTTTTAAACCGAGTTATAACATCTCATATATTTGTGAAACTCTTTCACTATCAAACACTAAGTATATTCTTAATTTTTTTACCATAAATAAAATTAAAATCCTAAAAAATATATATTAGAAACGAATAACGAAAAACAACCCCGTAATATGGGGATAAAAATATGTCTTTTTTAAGTTTCTTAAATAAACACTGACAAAATTTAATATTCGCATTTATTATTATTATTATTATTATTATTATTATTATTCTAATTTTACGTAATATTGGGGACCATGTTCATTAACATTTAATATACTCTCTAATTAAGTCACAAGAAAGTCCATTCCACTACAAGACAACCATCGTCAATCACAAACCACCAATTGATCCACCTACACGTGGACGGTCCAGATCAACCCACTTGACAAACTCTAGTAGCTTCTTCTCATCAGCCGTCCACGTCTCTCCAGCTGTGGGACCCACCCAATAATAAAAACCACTCTTGTCAAGATATTAACCAATCAAACCTCACACTTTAAAAAAATGTCATTTCACTCCCTTATAAAAATACTACTACAGACTCCTACTTCTTGTCATGACTCATACTGTCATACACCACTTTATAATATATCCCATGTTCAAATAATTTAAATTTAAACATCTGATCACAACCTTAATTAGACAACACCTGTTCTGTTTTTTGTTCCTGTGAATGTTTGATTAGGTTCACACATTTAAGGAAGCTTTCTTTTGTTCAGTCAACAGTTTATTCAGGTAACTTCACTTAATTTTGGTTTATTTGTTATAAAATTATAATTTCACTTTTAGTTAAAATTTTAAGTATGTGTAAATAAATGTTTGTTTGTATTGATACTAGTAATTAATGTTTAACAGGATAGATGGTTATATACTTAGCCAATATATATGCATAATGCTATCTATAATATTAATTAGTTACATTGTGTCCATGGGAGGCTCGGAGGGTGTGCGAGTCGCACCATCGGTAAGGGCACATAGGTTTCGGGGGCACAAACTTTTTTATACATATTACATATATATGATTTTTGGTGTTAAAAATAAGGTTATTTGCAATGATTTATGAGATAATTGCATGCTTAGAATGGTTTCTGCTTATAATAAATCGGTTGATAAAAGTTTTATCCATGTACATTAGCGAATAAAAAGTTTTCATTAAGGCCTACGGGCCTTTTTATTTTGGCTCGACCGAGGTATTTGAATTCTCGGAGACGACCCTGATTGTGTCTAATATTCCCCTGCAAGCTAAGGCCGTGAAACGACGTGTAGCTTGTCGCGTAAAAACATAAATCTATATGCTGGTAGCTGTTTTGTATAGATGTCTGCAATTTGAATTTTGGTTATGAAGTTTAGATGATTTGGAAGTGTGTGATAAACTGATAACTGATATGAATTTAATTTTGTTTGTATATTAGGAAATTGAATTTGATAATAATAATAATAATCTATTATGAACTACAAGAATTTTGGAAACCAGCCACCGGGTAGTGGCAGGCCGCCTAGCTTCCCGTTGACTCAGCAAGGATCGATCTACTCGTTGACTTTCGACGAGCTGCAAAACACCATGGGCAGTATAGGCAAAGACTTCGGGTCGATGAACATGGACGAGTTGTTAAAGAACATATGGAATGCAGAGGAAATGCAAACAATGGGAAACAACACTGCCACGACGGCTGCAGGCGGTGTTCAAGGTGCTACCAGCAATTTACAAAGACAAGGGTCGTTAACTTTGCCTAGAACATTGAGCCAAAAGACGGTTGATGAAGTTTGGAAAGATTTATCGAAGGAGTATAATAGCGGTTTTGGTCAACCGGATTTGCCCCAAAGGCAGCAGACTTTAGGGGAAATGACACTTGAAGAGTTTCTGGTTAAAGCTGGTGTTGTTAGAGAAGATACACAGTTAGTTAATAAACTCAATGATAATGAGTTGTTCATGAATAATCATAACCATAATCATAATCATAATCATAATCATAACCAGCCCGGGTTTGGTGGTAATAATATTAATAATAATAATAATGGTCAGATTTCATTCCAGTCAGCGCAAAGTCAACCGCCACCGTTGTATCCAAAGCAGACTAATTTGCCTTATGGTGGTCCTCCAATGGCGATACCGACTAATAATCAATCTGTGTTGAATAATTTGGTTCCTGGTGGTGGTGGTTTGCCAGGTGGGATGGGGTTAATGGGTGGGTTGGGTGGGACCGATGGGGTCACGGTTGGTGTAGGGTCACCGGTGGTTTCATCGGACGGGTTAGCCAAGAGTAAT
Organism: Bidens hawaiensis; assembly: GCF_021521415.1. Lineage (NCBI taxonomy): Eukaryota > Viridiplantae > Streptophyta > Magnoliopsida > Asterales > Asteraceae > Bidens > Bidens hawaiensis. Next base: position 58,277 of record NW_027506389.1, on the reverse strand, counting down.
GGTGGTGACACGTCGTCTGTGTCGCCTGTGCCTTATGTTTTTAATGGGGTGTTTAGGGGGAGGAAAAACGGGTCGATTGAGAAAGTTGTTGAGAGGAGGCAGAGGCGGATGATTAAGAATCGAGAGTCGGCTGCTAGATCGCGTGCTAGGAAACAGGTTAATATTGTTAATTGGTTTTAATAATTTTTTTAGCAGTTTAAACTGTTGTATTCAACTATTCATGGTTGAAGCTGCTTGGTTATAATGTAGGCGTATACTATGGAATTGGAAGCCGAAGTGTCGGAATTGAAACAGAAGAATCAAGAACTGAAAAGGAAGCAGGTGAAGTTATTGTTTTTTGATTGTATGAATTATTATTTTGTCACAAATTTTATAAATAAAGATTGACATAAGTTTAATCTTGCAGGAAGAGATGCTGAAGATGCAGAAGAATCAGGTACAAAATATAGCAACTAATACGCAAAATTGTTGGTTTTTATGCATACCGATTATTAAATTGATTGAAATTAACATGTTTTTTTGGTGTTTTATGAATACCCTTTATTTTCTTGGTTGAAAGTTCTAAGCTTTATTTATTGAAATTTTGACCATTTTTTTTAACTAATGGCAGGTTATGGAGATGATGAATATGCATCCCGGAACAAAACGAAACCGTCTGAAAAAGACAATTTCAGGCCCATGGTGAAGGTGGTAGTGTTTGTATGTGGATGCGATAGTCCATTAGCGTATGTAAATATGTATTAGGAACGATGCAGGGTTCATGCATACGTGTTTATGTAAGTTAAAGGCGAGGTTATTTATGTACATACTCCTTCGGGACGTGGAGATACATGACAGAGAGAAAGTATAAGGTTAGGCTGTGCAGTAGGTACAGGTTGCTATAGAACCATGAGGGTGTGTAAGTTATTTGTTTCTTTAGGATGATAGATTTGGTTTGTAAATAAAATGTTTCTTGTTTTTAGATGCTAAAAATAGGTAGGAAGACTATAGATAATATGTGTTATGTTATTGTTAGTTAAACTAAATGATGCATTCTATCTTTTTGTAATATACTCTTTTTTTTTTTTAATTTCTTTTTAACAGCAAGCTTTTATAAAAACTTCATCTAGCAAACAGCTAGAACAGAAAGCAAAGTAGAAAGAAGATTACAATTTAAGAATAAACATGCACAATAAATCATATATCGTCCGTTATTTTTATTCGCAGCAAACCAAAACAGAATGGTTTAGAATTAGAACTTAGAAGTATATTCATGATTTTAGAACTATTAAATTTATAAAGCAGTGTCACAACTAAAAGTTTATAGGTCCCAAATGATATATATCTTAGATATATAAGTAAATTGTATAATTTTTAAGACTGTCAAAGTATAAATGTTTTTTTTATAGTTTTTATATAACTGTTAAACTTTGATTTACTTTATTTTGCTTCATACACATGTACTTAGAGCCGAGGGTCTCTCTGGAAGCCACCTCTTTATTCCTTTGGATAGAGGTACGGTGTGCCTACATCCCACCCTCCCCAGACCCTACTTATAACTTTGCTGTCGGTGGGATTTTACTGGGCATGATTGATTGATTGATTGATTGATTGAAAGTATAAATGTTTTAATCTAGACGTTATCTAATTATCTTTTACAAAAACGTCAACTTTGAATTTCGTTTTAAGTCGCGAACAATATCGGGCCGCACTTGATTACAGTAATGAATCAAACTTCGAAAATGGATGCATCATTTTAACAAGTTTGACGTGAATTAAAACTCATTACAATAACACATCAAACCATAGAATTGGACACACCGTTAATAATGAGTTGGACGTAGTTTTATAATCAATTATATATCCAATAATTAAAAAAACATAGCTTTTCAATATATGAATTGGTATGCTCAATTATGTAGGCTAACACCTAAACGATTAATGTATTAAGAAACTTCTCTTAATCACCAACCAATTTATTGATGAAGTCAGCCCAACCCAAACCGTCTTGCATGAGCTGGGAAAGCCCAACAGGTTTCTTAGAACAATATAGTAAAACTATATTGGTTTTTTTTTAATCCCAACTAGGGGTGTCCAAAATACCCGAACCCGATTAACCCGACCCGAACCCGAATAAGCAAATTTGGGTCGGGTTAATAGGGTCAAAAGTATTAATCGGGTTATTCGGGTTAACCTGAATAACCCGAATTGCTAATAGGGTCGGGTTTCGGGTTCATTTTTCGAAAATAGTCGGGTTTCGGGTTAACCCGAATAACCCGATTAGTGATGATACTTAACTTTAAATACAATGATTAAAAGGTGAAATAAATACTATAAAGGCCCTAATGTAAGCTTTATAGATAAGTTAATTATTTTGTTTGTTCATGAGCCGTTTGGTGGAAAGTTCATTTATGTTGTGTTCATTTAACTAAACGAACGAACACGAACACATGCTTCACTCGCTCATCTATGTTCGTGAACGTTCGTTTATGATCTTTCATTTTAGTTTCTTTACGCCCGTTCATGCTCGTTTACATATTAACAGAAAATTATTACATATTATTCACATTTAGAAATTATATTACCTTAATATGTTTTATATTTGTTTGTGCTTATTTAAATACGTTCACTTATGTTCGTTTATATATGTTTGTGTTCGTTAATGTATGCACGTGTATGTTCCTTTATGTTCGTTTATCTTTGTTTAATTATGTTCGTGAACTATTCATTTAGATTAATAGAAACGAACATAAATGAACACGAACATTCTTAGTTTTTAACTAACGGACATGAACACAAATATATGTTCGATCAAGTGTTCGTGTTCGTTAAAAGTAAATGAAAAAACACAGACATACCTTTGTTCATGTCCATTCGGTTCATTAACAGGCCTATATATGTAATTATAAGATAATTACGTGTAGAAAATATTGAAAATTGAGTGAAATTATAAATTTTGCAACCTATAAGTTACAAACATAAAAAATAACTTAAAATTATAAAGAAACAAGGTTAACCCAATTAACCCGACTAACCCGACCCGACTAACCTGCCACCCGAATAACCCGAACCTGACTAACCCGAACCTTAATAGGGTCGGGTTGCGGGTTAGATATTTTTTAAGGAAAACCCGACTAACCCCACCCGATTAACCCGAAACCCGATCGGGTTGACCCGATGAACACCCCTAATCCCAACAATCGCCTTTTGGTCATTGTCGGTCTTAACTAATGAAATGGCTGTTGACGGTCCCAACTGTTAACGTATTTGTTCTTAACTGTCCGCGACTAACGGAATCCTAGCCCTGTTTGTTGTAGGTCGCCGGAAAAACGTTTTTAGCTGGAAAAGTCACATTTTTTTTCCGAAAACTCATTATTTTCATCTCAAATATCTTGGTAACTTTGTATCGGACATTTAGGAACCATTTTCTACTAGAAGCCCCAATTATTGAGGTCACCGAAACCCTAGAACCATCGTCAGAATCGGTTGGTGGTGCTCAAGTGGTGGTGGTGAGTCAATTAGTGGTGGTGGCAGTGTTCATGTGGTGTTTTCCGGCAAATATGTGACTTTTCCGGACAAAAACGTTTTGCAGGCGACCAACGATTAATGTCGTTAGAATTCTGTTAGTTGCGAAGCGTTGAGGGCAAATACATTAAAAGTTGGGACCGTTAGCAGCCAATTCGTTAGTTAAGACCGGGCAGTGAGCAAAAGACGAAAGTTGGGATTGATAAAAACCAATATACCTAAAACTAAAGTAAAATAAGTAAAAAAATCTATTACAATAATGACTTATCATACATTATCCATGAAATCACATCACATAATCTCGAAATCGTCAATCTATATCCAGTTAATCATCAGTTCATCCAAAGAAACAGATTTGAATAATCAGTTGATCAATTTTCAATCTTAATGAAAAACTTTTCTTAGTGTAATTATGGATTTGAGCGTAATAGTTGTATATACCATTGAGCGTAATTCGCAAACAGTAACCCTCCCTTACTAAAATATATGTAATAATATTTTCTTTTGTGAAAACAAAGATATTTACAAATTACAATCACTTTAGTTAAAATCTTGATGTAATATATGTAGTGAAGAAACACGGATTCACTCCCCGGTTATGGGTCCTGGATCCAATGAGTCTACAGGGTAAGATACGATAATTATTACCAATGATATGAGTGTGACTTTCTAAAGTCCAATGACTGAAACCTACAAAACAAATACCATGAGTCTCGTTACAGGAAGGACAAGAGGGGGGGTCTTCCTGTAACCACCCTCCGGCATGAGAATCAGTAACGTTCGTAAATGAAGAAAGTAATGAAGTATACAGACTAAGTGTAGTCAGAATGCAAGTGAGTGAATGGATACCTCATACCGTTTGACAAGGTATTTATAGCCGAATGATGCAGGAAGATGATTGAGCCAGCTGTCCTCTTCCAGAAGATCTTTGATAACTGCCTGGACGCGTGTTCTCTTGTGATAGGTTGAGCTATACGTCCCATGTGCATGGGCATAACAACCTGGACACCCGTCGCCCGATGATAGGATGGATTGCACCCTGGCCATGTGCACGGTTATAACAAACTGGCCAGGTGTCCTTTATTTATTGGCTGTTCAGTCACGTATTCCCCAAGTAAGAATCATGAACCTTCTTCTAGAGAATATTTGAGTTATGACAGCTGTCTCGCTGGCCTTGTCTTCCGGATGTTTAGGCGGACAGATATCCTATCCTGCGGATGACTTTTGAGGATGCCAGGATGCTTCCGCATGTGTTATGAGGACGTTCCTCATTATTCGTGATATGCGGGTGATCCATGTGTCCCGCGGGTGGTTTATAAGAGGATTCTCTGTAATCCGCGGGTGGTACTTAAGGGTATTTGGGTCATTTTGGTACCCTACCTCTACAAGTCCCCCCAGTCCAGTGTTTTTTCTGTGTGAAATCTTTATGCGGGTGAAATTCTGGACTTAATGCGTTTTGGGGATTTTTATTGTTCAGAAGTTAGGTAGAAAATATCTTCTGATGGTATGGATAATCATGAAAAGGACAAGTTGACCACTCGCAGGCGCGTGAACGGGTGATGGGACGTTTTTTACGACTGTCAATGTACCCGACTGTACAACTTTTTCTCTTTTTCGAATTTCCAGCGTGACGTGGCAGTCACTGGTTGGATGATGTTTTTCTCTCTCTACTGTTCATATCCCATCGCATTAATTGCGATTGGTATAAATAGTGGGAGTTATCTTCCATTTGAAGTTTTATCGTCTTTATTCACTAGCCATCTTTTTGCTTTTCTCTCTGATAAAGTATCAAACTTTCTTATATGTCCTCCTTGAATCTTCCTAAGATGTCGAACGTTCAAACAGAGGTTGACGGGATAGAGATTTTATGGGATTATTCTGACTATGAGAAGTTGTTAGAGACTTATGGTATTCCATTAGAGTGGGAACCAGAGTTCCCAGGCCCTGGTTCGATAGCCAGTTTCCCACCTCCTGGGAAAATGGCTTTGTATTCTGATTACTTTGTTTATGGGAACTTCCATTTACCTATAACGAAATTCCTTGAAAAAGTGTTAACCGTCTATGGGATCCATATATCTCAACTGCATCCACGTGCTATGATGCGAATTCGTTACTACGAATTCGTATGTATAGCACGTGATATTGTACCTCATGCTGACCGACTTCCAGTTTTTTATCGTCTTGTTAATCTTAATGGCTGGTACATATGTCAAGAAGTTTCCGATCGGCGTATCGGATACGAAGTTGAAAAGCTTTCTACGGACTGGCGGAGCAAATTCTTCTGGATTTCTGAAGACGTTATTCCTTTATCTATGATCCGCCGTCCGGTAAATTCTGCTCTCCCGGATGTTGTGACGGCTGCTCACGAAGATCGTGACTGGTATCGTATTCTCATGACGGAACCAACACCTATGCATGCATTTCCAGAGGAAGCCCTAGTGTGGGCAGGCATGAGCCGTTTGTAGCCGGCATTATTTATGGAACCTATTTTTATGGACCTACATGAACGTAAGTTATTTGTTATCGTCTTTTTTCTTACTTGAGTATTCTTATAGATCAACTTTTATGTTTTTAGGTCGGAGTTCCATGCTTAATGCCCTTTTTGAGGACAAAGGGTGTGTGCGTAAAAGCATCCGCGAGGCGGGGGATCAACCCATCCTTGCTAAGACTAAGTCTCGATTCCTTTTTCCAAAAAAGGTTCGGGCTGAGCCTATCACTTCGGATGCCACCTTCGAAACAGGTGCGTATGTTTTAAACCCTCCTCCCCTTACTGCTGTTACTTCCGGCGGAACGATTGCCATCTTATCATCAAGTGACAATGATGGAGATGATTCTCGGTTTTCTGCTTCGGATGAGGAAGAAGATTCTGATGAGGGTGCTTCTGAACTTTCCTCTGTCTCATCTTTATTAGCAGAATTGGAGAAAAAGAGAGCTTTTGCAGCTTCTCAGACGGATCACACAAATGTGAAGGTTGTGGATACTGAAGCGGGGCCATCGAAGAAAAAACAAAAGGTTCACCGTCCCAAGAAACCACAATATAGCCTTTCTGACCGCATTGGTACCGTTGAAGGTATGTGTCTTTCTTCAAATACTGTATTCTTTCTATGAGTGTTTGGCTAAGTGTAGATTTTTATGTAGATCCATTGATCTTTAGTGAGGATATATCTGAGAAGCTACCTACGCCAACTCCTCATATTGAAAAACCATCGTCTCCTTCTCCGAGGGAAGATGCTGAGGTTAATCTATCTACTCCGCCGAGTGGCCTTAATGTAGAAGATCAATCGACCCTTCCTCCCAGTGAGACTGTTGTGGAAGACAGGGTGCCAACGCCGCCGGCTGATACTGCGACGGAGGAAATTCATACCCAGTCTGGACGTGATACTCGTTTTGACTATCTGTTTCAGGCTGGGGGTGGTACTAGCGAGCAGGAAAACAATCCTGTTGTTAATGAGGAGGGTTTCTGGACTGAAGAATCTCCTCCTCGTCCTCCTCCACAACAACATTTTTCTACCCCAGCTCGTCTTAAACCTTCGGGTTCCCGTTATTACGGGGATACGGGTCTGGGTGACACACATGAGCTGTTTGTCCCTTCATGGGGCATTACTAATGGGTCTCGATTTTCTCGCCCTGGAACTTGCATGGATTTTCTCGAACATTGTACGCCACCTACTGAGATGGCGTATCAACGCGATCTTTCCCGTCATGATCTTCATACCAGTTTGGCCTATCACCTGGCCAATTCTTTAGCCGGTAGCCAAGAAGTCCTGAGTGAGTGGCGTACCTTAGGCGGGAAAGTGGGAGAAGCTCGGCGGGCCACTGAGGTTGCCAAGAAAGGGGATAAGGAGCACCGTATTGCTGCCCAAACTGCTAAGTGGAAGCAGGCTGATGCGGAGAATGCTCTTAAGAGCGAGCTAGATCGTAATGCTAGCTCCGCTCGCCGATGGAAAGAAGCTTGTGAGAAGCAAAATGCCATCCGTGAAGCCGATCGGGCAAAATCCCAAAAGGACAAAGATGACTTAATCCGTGCTCAGGAAGCCAACTCTGCATTGGAAAATCAAGTGGCCCTTCAGGGTGCCCGAATTCATGATCTTGAGGCGGAGCTGAAGTTGCAAAAAGTGCAGGCCAAACTTAAGGATCATAGTGCACTTTTTCAAGCTCATGAGGAAGCTGTCGCAGAATCGAAGGAGATCCAAACGCAGTCAAAACGTGCGGAGCAGGGCCGTCAATGGTTCCTTACTCGGGGCGTTGATGCTGTAAGTTATTCTATATTACTTGTTATTTTACTCTCACTTTTTGATACTGGGAACTTAAGTTTTTGTCTTAACAGGTAATCCGCCATATCAAAGGGAGTAAAGAGCTGAATGATAGTTTTGCCAATGTGATGACTGCTTCTTCTTCCCTTGGGCGTGTTGCGGGCTTTCATGAAGGAGTGAGTTACACCCGAAGTAACCGTACATTCAAAGATCATCCGCTTTATGGAGTTGATGTTAAGCAAGCCCGAATTACGCGGGTAAAAGAACATGACGATCTAGTGTTCCCGCTGCAACAAATGCTTCCGGAGTTTGCGTCCGCTGATGATGGCTTACAACTCTTGAAGATCTATCTTGGTGAAGAGTCTGAGGACGATTCTTCGGAAGATACCTCATCAAAGGGTCCGGAAGGTGAAACTTCCACAAATCCGTAGAATGGATTCGTAGGTTTTTGTAACTTGTAACCTTTTCTTTTCTTTTTTTGTAACTATTTTTTGAATAATGAGAAAAAATCTTATCTTTTGTGGATATCCTTTTGTTCAAAGAAAATATCTTTTTAGAAGATATTTTTGAAATCTTCAATATTTTGAAATGTTTGAAAGTTTCGGATAACTATGCTGATGTGGCGGAGAGAGAAATTTCTTGAGGGCAACTGACAAGACGTGTATGACGTCATTGACAGTCTGGTTGCACTATCTTGAATTTCCCGCCTGACGTGTCAGCCATTTGGTGGTCCGCGGTTTCTTTCTCCTCTGGCATTTCATGGATCGCATTTATTGCGATGGGTATAAGTATGACCCTTGTGATTTCCATTTAAATCTTATCGCTTTCAGATTTCTCTCAAGCAGACAAAACTTTTCATCATTCTCTGAAATTTCTTCCCCTTTTCTGTGATTTCTTAATTTTCTTGAAACTGAAATGGCGAAAGAGAAGAAGAATACCCCTACTGTCAGCTACGTTGCCGTATGCCTTAAAGAAGAGGACTATAATGACGTCGTTAACGTTTACGGATTAACGACGGAGTGGGAGCCGGAGCGTCCTGCTAGTGGTTCTATTGCCACTAGTTCTCCTCCGAATAAAATGGCTGTCTACGTGGATCATTTTACCACGGGTAACTTCCTGGTTCCGATTACCAAATTTGTCGAATCGGTCTTAACGAATTACGGGATTCATCTGTCCCAGATCCATCCCTTTGGGATGTTAAGGATTCGACATTTTGAATTTTGTTGCCAAACTCGTAACCTAGAACCGACTGTTGGCATGTTTGCCGTTTTTTATAAGATGACTTTTCGCGATGGGTGGTACAGTTTTGCAACCATCGAAAAGAGGACCATCGGAACGGAATGGCTCCGCAGTCTTCACGGCTGGAAGCCCAAATTTTTTTTGGATTCATGAGGACGTCATTCTCTTTAAGATGACCAAATGCAAGGCGGACGCCCCCATGCATGTGGTTCCCGCTAGTGCCCATGAGGACCAAGTGTGGTATAAAACGCTAACATCTACGCCAACTCCCCTGCGCTCAATTCATGAAGGGGCAATGGTGTTTTTTTTGGTGTGTAGGTGAAGGTTCCGCCTTTGGTACTTTGTTGGATCGCGAGGGGGGTATGATGGTGCGACATCCAATCGATAAGAGGGATGCGCCTTTCCTTGAGCGCACCCGTTATAATTTTATATTCCCCACAGCTTTCCGCCCGGAACCTAAAGTTTCCGAGGCGATGTATGCCAAAGGTGAGGCATATGTTAAAGATTGTATCCAGAAAGGTGAGGGCATTTTGAAACCCAAACCTATGACTGCTTTTTATTCTAGCGGAGTGATTGTGCTCTTCTCGCCTAGCGAGGAGTCGTCACTTTGTGAAGAAGTTTTTTCAACTGATGTTAATAGAGCTGGGGACTCGTCTGCAGGTCTTACTCATCAACGTGCCGCGTCTCACCAATCGGCGGAGCAAGACGATGCTACCACTGTAGCAGAGGGTAAGAGACCTGTTGCTGAGGACGTCACTGCTGAGGGTGATCGTCCAGTTATTGATGCGGGTGCTTCCAAAGTGGCGGGCAAGCGCAAGGTTAATCCAGTAAAGATTATTTCTAAGAAGAAAAAATCTAAAAAGACAAACCCTTCCGCCTTGGAAGCGCGCCTGGACCAGCTTGATGCTGAGGATCCTTCGTTAGGTATGCAAAGTTTACCTTACGTTTTCTTTATTTATTTTTGAGTTGGAATATTTCTAACCCACTGTTAATGATCTTTAGTGAATCTGGATAACCTGTCTGAAGATATTTCCAGTTTAAAGGATTCCCCTGTTCGTCCGCCACCACCGCCTCCTAACACTGCTAAGGATCCGGTTATTGTGACGGACGATTCCCCGCTGAAGAAGGAGGAAGTCGACACCACTGCTCGCGCTAAGGTGTCGTCTTCTCAAAACGTACATCATTTCAGATATCAAGGGGGTATGAGCACATTTCCATATGCTTCCCCAACTTCTCCTCCTCCTGGGGGAGAGGACCCCACCCCACACCGACCCAACTGGTCCTTACGTCGGGAATCGACATTCCGTGACGTGGACGTATGTTTTGATTTCCTGGCGGAGTGTCCTCCGCCTGGTGAAAAGGAGAGGCGTCGCCTTAGTGTTCTCCAAGAACTTCTGAACTGTCATTCTTATTACTTGGCGAATTCTATTTCCACCACCCATGAAATAACCAGGGATTGGTTGGCGATGAACGAACAATGGGATGAGCTGGCGGCCTCTGCTTCCGATGCTAAAGAAGAAGCCCTTAAAGCTATTAGCAAAGCTAGGGAAGCCGGCCAGGCTCTGGAGGCGGAGAAGGTTGCTCGATCTTCCGCCGAGGAAACCAGTATTGCTATCCAAAAACAATTAGATGAAAAAATCAAAGAAATGGATGAGCAAGCCAAACTGGTGGAGGCTCTTCAGGCTGAATCGGCAGCTAAGGATAAGCGCTTGGCTGACCTAAATGCCAAAAACCGAGAACAAGCCTTAGAGTGCGCTGGCCACGAGATGGATCTCGTGCGGGTAAAGGCGGACCAAAAATGGCTGTTAGCAGAAGATATTTCCAAGGTATGTATTGTTTACTTGCTACAAACAATCTAAGTGTTTTTAGAGTTATTTGTGCATGATAACTTTGACAGGTCATTGCTGATGTCCGGGCTAGTGATGAGCTTGGGAATTGTGTTGCTATCCTCCTTAAAGCTTCGAAGCAGGCTGGTCGCCAACTAGGCTTTCAAGAAGGCTATCAATTTGGCTTAGCATTCAGGCTTCCTGAGGAGTATGTCTTAGCTGGTCAGGATACTGTTGCCATCCTTAAGCAGAAGTCAAAGGATTTCGATTTATTGAAATTCTCATTGACGGATCAGATATCCGAACTTGCTGATAAGGAAGACAACATCCAGCATCTAAAGACTCTTCTAGAACTTGATGGAGAAGAGGAAGAAGAAGGTGCGGGAAACGATGATGCGGAACACAACGATGCCGCGCCTTAGATAGATTTTTCTCTTTTCTTCTTAATTAAGTTCCTCCATGTCTTTGTAATCCCTTTTTGTATGAATAAAGAAGGCTTTTTATTGTATCTGGCACACTTTGTTTATATATATTTTTTATAATATAAGTGTTTTCGGCGGATCTTCTTTGTGTACGAATAAATGATTATGTAATAATACAAGTCTCAAATGACTGAAATGAAAATTTTCATAACTAAGGCATAAGCCGAATTACAAGAAACGAATTTACAAAGGTTCTTAGCATCTAGTTAGGCACGCAGGCCAAAAGAAAAACCAACTAAATGTAACATTTTCTCAGTTGGGCCCCATTCCAGGTTCTAGGGATCTCTGTCCCGTCTAACCTTTCGAGTTTGTAGGCACCTTTAAATAGAACTTTCTGAATTCTATAAGGTCCTTCCCAGGTAGGGGCCAACTTGCCCGAAGGATCTTGCCCCGAGGCTTCATTACTGCGGAAGACAAAGTCTCCCGCGTCAAATTCACATCTTTGGATCCGAGAGTTACAATATTTTTGCAACTGGCGTTTATAGTTATGCTCTCGGATCGATGCCAATGCCCTCCTTTCCTCAAGGAGGTTAAGGTTCATCCGGAGTTCATGATCATTATCTTCGATCATGAGAACTCTGGCGGATGGGATTCCAATTTCAGCCGGAATCATGGCCTCTATGCCATAGGTTAGACTAAAGGGGGTTTCGGAGTTGCTGGAATTTTTCTGAGTGCGGAAAGCCCATAGTACATTGGGCAATTCGTCTACCCAACCCGTCCTTTTAGTTCCTAGTCTGGCCTTGATTCCTTCTTTGATGGTCCAATTAGTTCGTTCAACTTGACCATTCGCTTGCGGGTGAGCTACAGAGGTGAAGGTTTGAGAAATGTGTAATTCTTTTAGCCATTCTTGTAACCCACTGTCCGCGAATTGTGTTCCGTTGTCACTAATGAGCTCTAGGGGGAGGCCAAAACGACATATGATGAATTCCCACAAGAATTTTTTAACACTCGCTGCTATTATAGAAGCAAGTGGTTTGGCCTCTACCCATTTTGTAAAGTAGTCAATGGCTACTATTAAGAATTTGACCCGTCCAGGGGCTTCAGGGAAAGGTCCCGTGATATCAATAGCCCATTTTTGGAACGGCTAGGCTGAAGTGACTGGAACTAACTCATTCTTTGGTCGTAGCGTGTTAAGGGCATGCCTTTGGCAAGAATCACACTTTCTGATTTCATTTACAGCATCCAAGTGCATCCCCGGACAATAGTATCCGACGTTCATTAACTTCGCCATGACCATTCGCGGGCCAGCTTGAAGACAACAAATGCATTCATGAACTTCTCTGATTAGGTAATTCGCGTCCTCAACATCCACACATCGTAGTAGTGGTCCGAGGAAGGAACGTCGATACAAGACACCGTCAAGTATTTGATAGTTCAAGGCTTTGTGCTTTATCTTCCGGGCCACTGTTTTTCCTTCCGGAAGTGCTCCGGACGACAGGTATGCTGTAATCGGTGTCATCCAGGATTCTACTCTCGTTTGGATCACTAAGACCTGATGTTTCGGGACAGACGGGCGGTCTAATATTTCGATGCGGATGTCTTTGGAAAAGTTTTCGAAGTTTGTTGAGGCCAATTTACTGAGGGCATCCGCTGATCTGTTCTCACTTCTCTTTATATGAATGACTTTGCAAGAAGAGAATTGGAGCATCAGATCTTTCGCCTGTGACACATATGAAGCCATGACATCATTTTTCGCTTCGTATGTGCCGTTGATCTGTCCCGCAATCAACATGGAATCCACTCGGGCTTCCAAATGCTTAACCCCAAGATTTTTAGCTATTCTCAAGCCTGCCAAAAAAGCTTCATATTCTGCCTTGTTGTTGGTACTTTTGAAGTCTAACTTTATGGCATATGTAAATTCATGGCCTTCGGGATTGACTAGCCTGAGGCCTGCGCCACATCCCTCACTGCTTGAAGCTCCATCCGTAAATAAGGACCAAATCTGTCCTGATTCCGGAGGTGCTTGGGGTTGTTGCTCGATCAAACATTCTTTTTCTTTGTGATGCGGGACTTCTGTCACGAAGTCCGCCAGCACCTGCCCTTTGATAGTTGGCCTAGGTTTGTACTCTATTTGCGTGTTCACTTAGCTCGATGGCCCACTTGGCCAGTCGTCCAGATAATTCAGGCTTGCTGAGAACGTTTTTGAGCTTATATCCAGTTAAGACATTGATGGGGTGCCCTTGAAAGTACCCGCAGAGACGTCGGGCAACATATACTAGTGCCAAAACAAGTTTTTCCAGCATGGAATATCTTGTTTCGGGGTCTGATAATGTTCGGCTGACGTAGTAGATCGGTGTTTGAACATTCTTGCGATTTGTCAGAAGAACAGCCCCAATGGCATTGTCGGAAGCTGATAGATACAACGTTAAAGGTTCTCCCGCTTGGGGTACTGTCAACGTAGGCAATTCCATCAAACATCTTTTAACATCCAGAAAAGCTTGTTCCGCTTCCGCGGTCCATTTAAATTGTGCCTTCTTGAGGTAATTCCTTAAAGTTGAGATGAAAGAATGAGACTTAGCTGCATGATTTGCCAAAAAACGAGTCAGAGCAACCAGTCGGCCATTGAGTCTCTGAACTTCCTTGAGGGAAGATGGGGAAGGCATGCGGGCTATAGCTTGAACTTTATCTGGGTTAGCTTTGAAGCCCGCATCCGTGACGATTACTCCCAGAAACTTTCCCTCTTCCATTCCAAATGAACACTTGGCGGGATTCAACTTCATATTGATGCTCCTCAGAGTTTCGAAAGTTTCTTCGATATCCCTCAACATCCGGTCTTCCTCAACACTTTTTATTACGAGATCATCCATATAAACTTCTAAGTTTCGGCCAATTTGATCTTTAAAAGCTAGGTCCATTAATCGTTGATATGTGGCTCCCGCATTTTTCAGTCCGAAAGGCATCATTTTGTAACAAAAAGTGCCTTGATCGGTACGAAATGTTGTTTTGTCCTCATCGCCCGCTGCCATGCGGATCTGATGGTAGCCCTTGTAGGCATCCAGGAAGCATTTGAATTTGAATGGTGCCACAACATCAACCTTGAGATCTATTTCAAGTAAGGGGTAACAATCTTTGGGACATGCTTTATTTAGATCTTTGAAATCGATACACATCCGCCATGACCCATTGCTTTTGGGGACAATAACTGGATTGGCAACCCAGGTCTGATAACGAATTGGGCGGATGATTCCAGCTTGTAAGAGGTCCTGGACTTGCTCATTCATTGCTTTTGTTTGTTCCGGACCCATCTTACGTTATTTTTGAACAACTGGCGTAAACAACGGGTTTACTCTTAACTTGTGTTCCACAATATTCCTCGGGACACCGGTCATATCCGCGGGTTGCCATGCGAAAACATCAACATTCCTTGACAATAACTGTTTCAAGAAAGTCCGTACTATCTCGGAAATAGCAGGTCCTATTGTTACAGTTTGATCAGGAAATTTTTTGTTCAAAACCCATTTCTCTGGTTCAGTCCTCATGGTTTGTTTTGGAATCTTGCTAGGTTTTGAGCTCTGTTGCAAAGCAGTGTCGATTAACATAGATTATTGCTATGCCGGTATGAGTTAGGACTCCTACTGCACCGTGTGCTGTGGACGGGTGAGCATTGAAGTCACCAATCGCTTCTCGTCCTAGAATAATGTAATGCTTTGATGTTGCTGGTAAAACCAGAAATTCGACATCTTCTGTCCTAGAATGAATTCCATCACTTAAGGTGACTGGGAATGAGATTACCCCTCGCGGATGCATTATTTCCCCTCCGAATCCCGATACTGGAGCGTGGATGGGTTTTAATCTTTCTTTATCGTCCTCGTCAAGCTGTTCAAAACATTGTTCATACATAATGTCCGAAGTACTACCGGTGTCGAAGAACACGTATTGGGAACGGTAATGTCCAAATTGAGAAGTGATGATCAAGGGGTTTTTGTTATTCGGGACCCCTTTGATTCGAGGAAAAATCACTGGCTCATTCTTCCATTCCTCATCATCAGACTCCTTCCTCTTTTTTCTTGTATTATACCCGCCTTGTATCATATGGACGTTTAAATCTCTGACTTGCTTTTTACTCGGACCCTGGATATCCCGTGCGGGAGCTTTACCATTGTCAGGTTTTCCACCTTTTACCAAGTGTCCAAGTTTTCCAGACTTTACAGCTGCTTCAATTTCATTTTTTAATGTTCTGCATTCATTCGTATTATGACCAATGTCATCATGATACGAACAACGCTTTTTCGGGTCAAGGAATGATCTTCTCGTTAGTGGCTGCGGTTTTTTAAAATTCATATTCTCCGTGGTGAGAATTTCGGCGGGAGTCTTTGAAAGAGGAGTCCAATTATTGGGGCCTCGGTTCGAGGGTCCCGTTTTGTTTTTATTTCCTATGAGGGATCGTGCATCAAATGGTTTTGGTGCTTCCGTACTTGGCTGAAGTCTTGACCAGATAGGGCCTTTCGCCTGTCTATTTGGTCTCGGGGTTTGAAACTCGACTTTAAATTTTTGCTTTGAGTTACCACTTCTTAACGTTTTCTCGGTGTTCGCATACACTTTTGCTGCAGTCATGAGATCGTCCCACTCTTTTGGCATTCCATATCTGCCCGTAAGTGTGCGGACTAAATCATCACATCTGACGTTTTTGCGGAAGGCACCCCGAAGCATGTCTTTGCTTATGCCACCGATGTTCAGGCTCTCATCATTGAACCTGGTGATAAAATCTTCTATAGACTCGTTATCGCGACGAACGACGTCTAAAATTTCTGATTGGTCTCGAGTATGTTTCTTCTGTTGACTGAACTGTTGAGAAAATTTCTTCACCAAATCATCCCAGCTAGAAATTTCACCATCAGGTAACTTTTCGAACCATTCTCTTGCTGCCCTTGTTAGTGTCAATGCGAACATGTGACACCAATAGGGAAGCGTCCAACCACTAACACCGCCTACCGCCACAAAGTTCTGGAGATGATCACTTGGATCAGTCATACCATTGTACTTACCTACCGATGTAGGTATCTTAGCATTAACAGGAAAGGGTGCTGTGGCAATGCTTGCTATGAATTTTGATTTTTCGGCGAAAGCCGCGGGGCGGTATGGTTTAGTGAAATCTCGTTCAGCATTGCTGTGGTATTCGGTGTGGTGGACTACGTCATGCGGACGACTACTCCTTGCTCTGGAGCTCATTCCACTATCTCCGGTATACGTACTGTATTCACCCGGTTGATAAGTTGAATCATAGCTATCAAATTCCTCCAAGTAGGATGGCATCCGCATGTCTATGCGAGGATGAGGGCGTAACCTCGGTATTTCACCAAACTCTGGCTCCTCCTGCTGACTGTAACAGATCTGATTTCTTCTCACTATTGGTGGAGGGGAAAGAGATCTCCGGGGAGATTCCTCATAATCCAGAGTACGGATGTGAAACCTTTCGTTACGTTTTCTGCGTTCATACTCAGCCACCAAACTTTGTTGTTGCGCGTGGAGCCACTCTTCAGGAGTTAACGTTCCTCTAGATCTAGAGTTACGTTGTTGAGATCTCGCCCTATCGGAGTCGCCCGAGTTGTTTTTCGGATCAAATATCGACCGGTTTTGGCGGGTCTCTTCTGCAATTTGTTTGGGATTACCCAAATTGGAACCTTCCGGTGCCGAGGCACGTCCCATGTCTGTGGGAGTGAGGCCGGTCGGTGCTGTAACATTTTCTAGAGTAAATTCCCCAGGTGTTACATTGGTGATTCGTGACCCCGGTGCTGTGACACGTTCAAGAGTACGGCCACTTGGAGTCGTAATTCATGCAAAAACACTGAGACCCGGAGGTGCTTCTATGTTAGTTACACGTGAATCTGGTGCAGGGGTTCCCGTCGGCCCTTCAGGAAGGTTACTCATATCAAACGAGCCGAAAAACCAACGAAAATTATTGCTGTTCTAACCCCAAAAACGGATGGCGCCAATGAAGAAACACGGATCCACTCCCCGGGTATGGGTCCTGGATCCAATGAGTCTACAGGGTAAGATACGATAATTACTACCAATGATATGAGTGTGACTTCCTAAATTCCAATGACCGGAACTTGCAAAACAAACACCATGAGTCTCGTTACAGGAAGGACAAGAGGGGGGGGGGGGTCTTCCTGTAACCATCCTCCGGCGTGAGAATCAGTAACGTTCGTAAATGAAGAAAGTACTGAAGTAAGCAGACTAAGTGTAGTCAGAATGCAAGTGAGTGAATGGATACCTCATACCGTTTGACAAGGCATTTATAGCCGAAGGATGCAGGAAGATGATTGAGCCAGCTGTCATCTTCCAGAAGATCTTTGATAACTGCCTGGATGCGTGTCCTCTTGTGATAGGTTGAGCTATACGTCCCATGTGCATGGGCATAACAACCTGGACACGCGTCGTCCGATGATAGGATGGATTGCACCCTGGCCATGTGCACGGTTATAACAAACTGGCCAGGTGTCCTTTATTTATTGGCTGTTCAGTCACGTATTCCCCAATGTTCAGTCACGTATTCCCCAAGTAAGAATCATGAACCTTCTTCTAGAGAGTATTTGAGTTATGACAACTGTCCCACTGGCCTTGTCTTCCGGACGTTTAGGTGGACAGATATCCTATCCTGCGGATGACTTTAGAGGATGCCAGGATGCTTCCGCATGTGTTATGAGGACGTTCCTCTTTATTCGTGATATACGGGTGATCCATGTGTCCCGCGGGTGGTTTATAAGAGGATTCTCTGTAACCCGCGGGTGGTACTTAAGGGGATTTGGGTCTTTTTGGTTCACAACCTCTTCATGTAGTATTTTTTAATAGTATATCTTTAGAAAATTAAAAAAATGAAGTTGTAATTCAAAGGGAATAGTTATAGTTTTACAGGGCCATGGTTTCAGCTGAGGACTAGGGTTTTAACGAGGTTTCAATTCCGTGCCCTAATTGTCTTCAATTCATCGTCGAATCGATACAGAACACCAACTTATAGGAAGGTGACGATTGTATTGAAGAATCTCCTGCAATCAAAGCACTCGGATCTCTTTTCAAGCTCACTCATGTCCACTTCTGGTGCTTACTTAACTTTAATAATAATTTAATTTAATGGATCTTAACATATAGTAGTATATTTTAGTCTATATGGCTGTGTCTCAATCATCTTTATGCCTAATTGTTGTTTGTCTTGTCTTGTTACAGGGTCGATCTTTATACCGGAATGCCCTACCGTTCCACTTCTCTGGATTCGCCCTCGGTAACAGTTTCTTTACTTAATCAACTTTCTTTTTTAGGTCAAATACAGTTATTGAATTTGAATTTCATTAGCATTGTTAGTCACACCTTACTAGGGATAAGTAGACGATAGTGATTTAGTAGTTGATTACTCAAATTATAACTAGTATGAATGATGGTACTTTATCGCTTTGTCGGGCGCATTTGAACTTATTAGTTATTATTATTAATTAATCTATCACCACTAGACACTATTTAACACTATACCTTTGTGTCAACCTTTGTGATCATGTGTGTGGAATGATTTAGTATCCACAATGATATAATGCACTAATGTATATTTAGGAACATAAGTGCAAAGAAATTATTGATTTCTAATGGACTATGAAGTTCATAACACCAATGTTTGTCACAGACATGATCTTAAATGCTTTTACTCAAACTGCAAGATTAAAATGTCTTGTAACGTTCTAGAAGTTGGATTCGTTCAATCTTATTACATGATTGGTTGAGAATCATGTGTTAAACTTATTAAAGATTCTTAGTCATGGGGCAATGCTATCATGTTACATGTCATGGCTTCGTATCTATCCTTCTAGCATATTATACTATATCATACTATATCACTTGCACTACTATGAATTCAAATCCTGAAACCATGGCGCATAATTTTTTAGACACTCAACTTTTACTATCAAAGAATACTTTGTCAAAATTTATGTTATTTTTCAATCGGACTTGGTCTTTTATGTCATAAAATGTTCAACTTGTTAAGTAATTGATTTATGTTCAGTTTGATCCATAGTACCGATGTATAGACTGATTACAAATCATGTCAATTTGCTAATTACATTTCTATGAACATAAATAATGTTTCGTGAATTATCATACTTAGTTGGCCATCAAAGTTTTATGCTGATACATATTTATAGATACTATTAAGTTATGACTGAAAAACTAATTTGATATCCAAAAATTTCAATACAATTTCTTTGATGCAGAAAACAGTGACGGATAATGGCAATTCGTGTGTTTCAAAAAGTAATTCTTCACATGTTGATACTGAATTATCTAAGCAGATGAATGAACTTGGACTTCCTCTTTCTTTCTGCACAAACAAGGAGGTAAATTATAGCCTTTTTTTGGTTTTTTATTTTTTTTGGTATCTCTATCATTCAATTCATTCATTTTTAGAATGATGTGTTCCCTTGTTGGACTTTCTAGGAGACATTGCAATCACATATTCTTAACTTGGAGACATTCATAACCATATTGAAACCAGAAAGGTGAAAAGATTAATTAGATTTTGAATTTTTAAAATGATGGTGTTAATTACTAGCTTTTATTAAAAGGGATGGTCATAGCATGTGTAGAAAGGGAAATCATATTAGATTTCAATATTCTTTCTTTGTGAACACTAAATATTGTTTGTTTTCCCTGTGCAATGATATTCAAATTGGTTTTCCAGAAACGAATAGGAAAAGTCAAAGGAAAGAGAAAGGGCGCACACACGAAAGTTTTGCATACCTATGAAGAAACAACATACGATGTTTCCGATTCTGTCGATGCAGTTGATGATATACATATTGATGACAACGAGGATAATTCAAACAATGGATGTTTAGAAGATCCTTTGGTTGCTAATCAAATGTCTGAAGTTGACCAGATTTACAATAACACTAGTGTTGAATTAAATTCTCTCGTACCTGATAATTGTGACTCAATTCACAATGGAAGCAACGAAGAATTTAGAGATTGGATATTAGAAGATCCTTTGGTTGCTAATCAAATATCTGAAGTTGACCAGATTTATAATAACACTAGTGTTGAATTAAACTCTCTCTTACCTGATAATTGTGACCTGATTCACAATGGAAGCAGCGAAGAATTTGGAGATTGGATGACATATTGGGATGAATTCTATGAAAGAAACTACTATTACAATCATAAAACAGAGGAGTCAACATGGGACCCACCTCCGGGAATGGAACATTTAGCTTCTGTTTATGTGCCAAATGAATCAAAAGAAACGGTTCTTACTTCATCTAAAAGAAAAAAGAAAGTAAAACAAAGGAGGGCACGCAGGAGATCATCAGCAAACAGTAAAGGTTTGTTACACTTGTATTCTTGACTTGTTTATTATTCATCTCTTATAACCGGCGCTTTTACTTTTTACAGAGCTTGAATACGAGATGCTAATGGAAGAAATTTCTCCAGTTATTAGCAAATATTTGTGTCAAAGATACGTACTTTTCTCTAAATATGATGATGGTATAAAAATGGATGAAGAAGGTTGGTTTTCGGCAACTCCCGAATGCATTGCAAACCATCATGCTTTTCGTTGTGGCAATGGCATTATTGTTGATTGTTTCACTGGTGTTGGTGGAAATGCCATTCGATTTGCACCAAAGTTAAATCTATAGAAGAAATTAAAAAGTCAAATAATTTTTCATTTCTATTCTTGAATTTTCACATTTGTATGTATGACACTGTTTCAGAAGCACACATATTATTGCTATAGATATTGATCCAAAGAAGATCGAGTATGCAAAACATAATGCAGCCATATATGGAGTCACCGATCTTATAGAGTTTATAACAGGCGACTGTTTTATTCTAGCACAAAAGTTAAAGGTATCAAAGTTTTTAAGTGTGTTCTTTTAATATTTAATCAGAAGATGATTCTTATTTAGTGTTCTATTATGTTCCAGGCGGATGTTGTATTCTTGTCTCCGCCTTGGGGAGGACCAGAGTATGCTAAAGCAAGAAACTTTGATATCAATACTATGCTCAAGCCACATGATGGGTTTGTTTATTTACGAACCTGCATAGCATATGATATTAATCCAACCATCGTTAGGTGTTTATTTATTTATTCTTTTTTAATTTGGGTGCAGGCGGTTTCTTTTTAATGTGGCTAAAGAAGTAGCTCCGAGAATCGTTATGTTTCTTCCAAGAAATGTTAACATGGACCAACTAGCTGAGCTGTCTCTGTCTGCTAATCCTCCATGGACACTTGAGGTACTTTGCTAGCTTTTATTTGTAAGTACTAATAAATGTTTTGCAAATTGGTATAATGATTTCTTTTGGTACATATGGTTTTAGGTTGAGAAGAATTTTGTAAATGGGAAATTGAAGGCTATCACCGCATACTTCACCCATCCATCACTTTGTATATTGTGATTGATAGTAGTAGACTTGTATTATTAAAGATTGCATGTTATGCCTGCTTATATGAATGTATACATAGAGGTGTCAAGATGAGCAAGTTTTTTTTTGGTAAAAAGTACTTTTTGAATTAGCAAACATAAAACATTTCTATAAAGCAATAATACTGTGAAAAAGATATGAAGTAAATGGTAGAAATTCAATGTTGTTGAAAGTAGAGGTAATAAAAGTGTCAGTCTGTCACCTTCTTTAAGAAAACTTGTGTACAGTTTTCTTCAATTTTACTGGATGCCACGTCACCCAGCCGAGAGTGATGATACAGGATGAGTTGGTTACCTTGAGTTAAAATGGATGTTATTCAATACCATTTAATGGGTTGGGTATGTTATATAATAATTTGTACTTTATGTTACATTTATTGAGTTGGGTAATGATGTATAAATAACAAGTACTTATGGCCAAACAAGCAAAAATTGTAGAACAAATGCATGTTCACATTTTCCTTCATGAAAACTGTTGGATTCTATGGAAGAAACTCATTTGTATTTTAGTATGAACCTTGAAAACTGACCAGTTTGGTCGACCCAACCAATCTGGCTGAGTGGTCGGTTTAATTTTTTTTTCTCAACACAATACTTAAAGATTAAGTCTAAAATTGTTCATTTAACCTGGCCGAATCTGACCGTAAGCATCCCTGATAGCCAAAATGTTTTGGTCGTTTAGTCAAAACGACTCTCATTACTAAAAAAATCCCATTTTTTCAATTAAGAGCATCCCTGTGTTTTTTTAATATTTTATAAAATGTTAAATATTATGAGTTATTAAACAAAAATCAAATTATATGTAAAATTAATTGTTTAAAAAGAAAAAAGGAAAATCATTTTAATATATCAACCAATGCTAACTGGCCATGTGTCAACCATAATACTTAAAAAAAATACTCACGACCTAGGCTGTTTGGGACCGGGTTGCTCAATTTAAGTGAATTAATATTCTTTTTTTACATTTTCGACAACTAACCCATGTGTTAGATTGCTAATAAGGGAGTCTTATAGACGCTGTAGTAGAGTTCACAATTCCTCTCTCATATTCAAATTGTAAGGAAAATGTAAGATTTTATTTATTTTCACTCTTATATTTGAGTCTACATCCATATACCTCAAATTACATGGAAAACTAAAATAAACAATGGTATTTGTGTTCACTACTCATCCTTCATTGTATATTTTTTTGGTAGTTGGGAGTAGGGGTGCAACCGAGCCAAGTCGAGCCCTAGCTCGACTATGCTCGAGCTCGGCTCGTTTGACTTACGCAGAGCTCGAGCTCGAGCTCGGCTCGTTTCGAGCTCTGTTTTCAAAGCTCGAGCTCGGCTCGTGAATTGATTTTGAAGCTCGGGCTTGGCTCGTTTACAATTTATAAATTATTTTTTTATATAACTATAATTATTTTATATATTTTTTTCTATTATAATTTTATGTATAAAAGAATATATATTATTTAGCTATTTTTATTTATTTTTTCACAACATTATATTTATTAATTAATACTTATTAAATATATATTTTAAAAAATTATACAAATGGCAGGCTCATTTAGGCTCGCGAGCCGGCTCGAGCTTGATAAGTAAAGCTCGGGCTCAGGCTCGTTTATTAAATGAGCTTATTTTTAGGCTTGAGCTCGGGCTCAGGCTCGATAAGGCTCGGCTCGATTGTCGAACGAGCTTTTTAACGAGCCGATTTCGAGTAGCTCGCGAGCAGCTCGGCTCATTTGCACCCCTAGTTAAGAGTGGATAAATGTTTTTATAAACTGATTATGAATCCTTATCCATGTATTTTAGTTGATAAGATTTCATTATAATAGATGCTATAAAATATTCCTCGCTTAAGTAAAGATATAATATTCGTATCTTATAATACGGGATGTGTTATTCATACACCCTTTATAGGGTGTATATAGAGATAATATATGCATTAAGAGGGTGTGTGAATAACCATTACCTGCCTTTTATAATTTTTTGGGATGCAGCGGTTTTTGACTTCCTCGGTGTTTAGTAGGTTCTACTTTAGAAAATAATTATACACTTTTAGTAAACATTGAATGAACCGAAGAGTTGTGTCGGCATGACACATGGCAAGAAATAAAAAAGTAAAAATAAAAGGGTTGAAGCACAAAGCGGCGATCATGGCGCGAAGAGAAACTTGACTGACATGACAAATTCTAGAAGAAGTTGTTGGTTCTCGTTGGAGTTAATTGAATCGAGTAACACGAACAACACATATATTTTTGTGGTAACTCATCACAACTCTTTCAATATCAATAAAAACGAAAACAACACAAAATACAATTACCCTAACCCATCTCTTTTTACTTACTAAAACTATAACTTGCTCCGCTCAACAAGACTCCCACCTAAACTCAAACTAGAAAAATAAATAATATTAATTAAAATAAATAACTTTAATAGTTATCTCTTCTCATTTTATTTATCTTTGATCCTCTTCTTTCTCATTTAGCCTTTCTACATTAGGATTAACCCCTTTAGAAGTTATATGTGGATTAATTTTAACAAACGCCGACGGAAGAATCTAATAATTTGGATGCGATTTAAAGAAAACAATGTAATTTTGAGGAGTTTATGTATAAAGTTTGATGCATTACAACCTTACATCACTATATTCACTTGTGGTGTAAATATATAATGTTTACTCGAATACTCGTAAATTATCATCCACCATATCAAGCTTGTATATACTTAACTTAGTACTTAGTATGTGTTTTTAAACACCAATTGTCTAAACCAATTTAATTTTAATAATTCAAACTAGTAATGTGCTCAAATGCACTCATAACTTCCAATTCTATTTCAATATCAACTCCACTCTTATGGAGAATTATCTTTGCGTGTCTCTAATGAAAATTGACAAATTTTTATCTTCATTAAAATATTATAAATTGTTTCTAAACAACATAATTAAAGTTACGAGCATGCAAAGTTATTTACTTGTTGTGTTAAAATTGTAATGGTCATAATAAAAAAAAAAATCAAATCCAAACTTTCGAGGCAAAATGACGTTCAGTTATTATTTTGAGCTAATTTTAGTTAGAACCAAATTCACAGAATCATGGTTAACAGACATATAACCAAACCGCTATAACTTTCAAAACAAATTAGCTGAACCCACCATACTAGACCAGTTATGATTATCCATTAACTAACATCTCGATCACGCGTACGGTTCTGAAACAAAACTGACCCATTAAATTATACGGAGTAGTTTGAATTAACAAAAGTTAAAAATGTTTTGTTTTAGATTGAGGGTAGTGGGGGTGAGTGGGGGGCGCGGCCACCTACGTGGCTCGCGAACACCGCTACACCCCTCAGGTGATGGAGGGCGCGGTGGGCCGGCGTGGCTGTGACCGCGGGACAAAGTAGCCATTGGAG
Source organism: Bidens hawaiensis (assembly GCF_021521415.1). Taxonomy (NCBI): domain Eukaryota; kingdom Viridiplantae; phylum Streptophyta; class Magnoliopsida; order Asterales; family Asteraceae; genus Bidens; species Bidens hawaiensis. The sequence goes on along the minus strand of NW_027506389.1, from coordinate 33,163 downwards.
GAGAGTTGACTGGTCAGCCTTACCGTTGGTCAGTCAAAAATATTTAATTTTCTTTTACCTATAAATACAAATCCACACTTTCTATAAAAACTCAAACCATACATTCTCTCTATCAAAACTTCTATTTATATATTTATAAATGACATCGTCGTCATCGTCTTCGTCTTCCTATTCTACCGAAGAAGATGAACTCATTTGTCAAGCGGTTCAAACGACGGTAACCTTTTGAGAGATCAAAATCGCCCCCAAGCCCCATTGTTCCGCCAACCGCGTATTCGTGATCGAAAGACCGCTAACGAAACTTTGATACGTCACTATTTTAGTCCCAATCCCACATATGGTGAGGATAGTTTTAGAACCCGTTTTCGAATGACTAGACGATTATTCATGCGTCTAGCAAATGACTTGCCGGAGCACTTTGAGTATTTTCAACAAAGGGATGACGCTAGAGGTAAGCCCGGGTTCACGGCTACTCAAAAAATTACCGCCGCTCTTCGGCAACGAGCGTATGGTGTTGGATTGGACATGTTGGACGAGTATCTACAAATGGCTAAAAAGACCGGACGCGATGCGCTTAACCACTTTTGTAGAGGTATATATTTTTTTTAAGTTTGTTTATATATTTTTCAAATATTTACATAACTTATATAACTTTAATAATTATATTTAGGGGTCATATCGCTATACAAGCGGAGATACTTACGTAGACCAACAATGTATGATATCCAACGCATATACGAGGTGCACAGTAAAAAGCATGGTTTCCCTGGGATGCTCGGAAGCCTTGATTGTATGCATGTTGGTTGGGCTATGTGTCCCACTGCTTGGCGAGGTCAATTCCATCGAGGTGATCACCCCAGCCCTACTATTGTATTTGAGGCGGCGGCGTCACAGGATCTTTGGATTTGGCATGCGTTCTTTGGGGTTGCCGGGTCTAATAATGACCTCAATGTTATCGATCAGTCACCGATAATCGATGACCTTATCGACGGGGTTGAACCCCCTCAAGTTTTTTTTTGCAAATGGAGAACATTTCAAGTACGGGTACTACCTCGTTGATGGTATTTACAACGAATGGGGGATACTTGTTCAAGCTTACGCGTCTCCAGTTTCTGACAAACGAAAGTACTTCACGAAGAAACAAGAATCGGCAGGGAAAGATATTAAAATGATATTTGGAGTCCTAAAGAAAAGATGTGCAATGTTGACGAATCCAATAAGATTTTGGACAAGGGAGAAGACAACGGAAGTCGTCATCACGTGTATAATCCTACATAACATGATACTAGAAGACGAGGGTAAAGCTATTTGTTAGAACTTCCAAGGTGATATTCCAAGACAAGAATCGACGATCACCAATGAATAACGACTCGCCAACATAAATATCATCAAGAGCCGCGAGTTACACGGCAACGTTCGGCATGAGTTGGTCGAGCATTTGTGAGATATAAGACCCGATGATCTTGTATTAGACTAGTATCAACGTAATGTTTTATATTATTATTAATGTAATGTTTTATATTATTATTTAATGTATTATTTAAAATAATTAAATAAATAAAAAACTGGATCAAGCCCCTGATCACCTGGACCACTACATCCTTTGGGGTTTGGTTGAGAGGCTTGATCCATGGCCATGTCATCGCTTACGTGTCAGATTTTACTTGGCTCACCTTGGTTTCAACCAAGCCCCGTTACCTTAGCCTTAAGCTCAAATGTAAAAATAAAATATATTATAAAATTCAGTGATGATATATATAAAAAAACAAAAAAAGGATAGAGTTCATAGAATCCAATCCAAGTGTCTTTATCAGTCAACAAAACAAATAATACAAAACAAAGATTACCATCCACTACACACTCTGTCACTCCCACAATACAAACACCATCATCCACCTCGTGATACCTTTTCCTCTATGCCCGCCATTTTCTCCGTAATTAATTCCCTCTAATCACACCATTAACATTAACAAACAACAATGCAGGACCTAATGTTTCAACATCACACTAACACTATCAACAGATCCAGCTACAATGCTGCTGCTTCTGCTAGTCCTGACTCCGTAATATTCTCCAATTTCAGTCTCTTTTCTTCTTCAGCTTCTGTCAGCGTTGAACGTTGTTCCTCTGCTTCTGACGTCATCGATCGCGATTCATTCGTCTCCGAAATGTCCCAGGTAATGCACAAATTGAAGCTCGTTGTTGAGTTCAGATATACTGTGATTTGTGCTTCTTATTGCATAATAATAAGTATTAAAATGTGTTTTGATTTTAGGAACGGAATTCGTCGGGACCTGATGCTCGTAATCTGACTACGGCTAGGGTTTTGAATCCAGATCCAGATCTAGATCCGAGTAGTAATGGTATTGGTAGCCTTAGGCGTGGAGGTCAGCTAATTAGCACAAAAGTGGACAAGGCAAAAGGTATATTGATATTAATATTATTATTTGGGCATTTGGTTTAAATAAATTGAAATCATAGATATGAATGTTATTTTCTGCTGTACATGCAGCTACATTAATATACACTGATGCAGAAACTGACATTGACATTAATCAAACCCTAGATTCAGCTAGAAGCTCCTTCTCTCAAGCTCTTAAAGGTATTATCGGCGTATTGACTAGCGATATTAATAGGGATTAATCAAATTGGAATTTTATATGTATATATTTTTTCAAATTTTTACACACACCACACACAGAATTTTTCAAAGTTTTATATTTAATTTTTCAAACTTATTAATCGGATTGGATTTATTATTTATATGTATAAATTTTCATGTACTTTAAATAATTTGACCGATTTGGACCAGAGTTGACTGATTTGTTGGTCCAATTAGGTGGAATCGAATCGGTAGCATACTGCATACCGATTAGCGATTAGTCGATGACTTATCGCAAATTTTACAAGACTGATTATAAAATATTGTCGTAATATAACATGCTAAAACGATGCATTTATTCTTAAGATAACTTTAGAGCTGTCACTGGTTGCTAGTAGGTAAATTAGTCTGTAAATGTAGATCAGAATCTGATGCCTAAAAAGCTAACAACTACTGTTGGTTTCTGATTAATACTTAATTAATTAGTTAAATATATTCATGTTGTTGTTATATAGATTGTCAAAACCGAAAGTCAAGATCTGAAATAATTCTAAGGAAGTCTGACAGAAGAAGGCCTACATCATTGGATCTAAACAATCAAGTGATTAATATGATTAGTTCATCTCCAAGACTTGCTATGAAAACATCGGTTTCAACTTCAAGCAGGCGAACAAGTATGTTCCCGAGCCCAGTAACACCAAACTATCGTCCTGCAAATGGGATGCAAAAAGGTTGGAGTTCAGAACGCGTGCCTTTACACGCGAATAATAACCGAAGGCATGTGAGTTCCGGATTGATCTCTTATAATAGTGGAAAGACATTGCCTTCCAAATGGGAAGATGCAGAGAGGTGGATATGTAGTCCGGTTGCGGGAGACGATGGTTTGAGCTTGAGGCCTTCGCGTCAACAGGCCCAAAGACGGCCCAAATCGAAGAGTGGGCCACTTGGGCCGGCTGGATCTGCTTACAACCCAATGTATTCGCCTGCAGTGCATATGTTTGATGGAAGACATGTAACCAGTTTACTCACCGGATCACCATTTTCAAGTAGAATAAACGCTAATGACGGTTTATCAGTTCGGTATGATCAGCATGATACAGGTGAGAATTTTCCTTCACTGAATGAGCCTTGTATGGCTCGGTCAGTCAGTGTACATGGCTGTTCTGAGTCACTGAGCCAGTCATTGCTGCGTATAACTCAGGGTATGTACTGTGTAGTAACTTGTATTCTAGTAACCTCTTTGTATGTCTTATTAGATATTATAAACAATTTCTCATTATGACAACTTTGTAACCATTGACAGACGGTAAAGCGAGTGGTGTAATGGATGCTGCTACCAACATATCTCGTGATGTTTCTAGAAGAGACATGGCTACCCAAATGAGCCCCGAGGGTAGTCCCGACTCGTCTCCTACAAGGAGAATCTCAAACTCTATCTCCATGTTATCCTCTACATTGCCTGTTGAGGAGACGCGTTTGTCTAAAGCAGACGTGAGGGATGTACAGGTAGATGATCAGGTTAGTTTGTCCAGATGGTCCAAGAAAACCAGAACTCGAATGCCAGGTAGGCGGTCTGACTCAGCAATGGCTGATGACTGGAAACGAAAAGCCCTCGAGGTCCGTTCTTCTGATTGGGAAGTGTCAGAGATCACTACAAATCTCTCAAAGTATGTCGACTTTTCAATTATCAGTTTCTGTATATTATTGTTATTATTATTATAAATATTATGATAACAATAGTTAACTTTATTCATTTGTTTACTGTTTTAAGGGTGAAACGCGAGGAAGCTAAAATAACAGCTTGGGAGAATTTGCAGAAAGCTAAAGCCGAAGCAGCTATACGAAAACTCGAGGTTCACTTTCACACTTATTGAACTCCTATAGTGTTATTTAAACTTATATGTATATGTAAACTTAAATTATATAACTTTTTAGATGAAATTGGAGAAAAAGAGATCATCATCAATGGATAAGATTATGAACAAACTTAGATCAGCTCAAAAGAAGGCTCAAGAAATGAGAGGCGCGGTGTTATCTAACCAGACACATCATCATCATCAAGGTGCTGTTAGATCTTCTTCACACAAGGCCATCTCATTGATCAGGACTCCGCATATAGGTTCTATAAGTGGTTGCTTTACCTGCCATGCATTTTAAGTTTTTAACAAGCTAGTTTTCATCAAGGCAGGTAATTTTTTTATTACTTTGTTTGTGCTAAATCTTCATCATCAGATGTCTAATTGATGATGACTGATGTTGTTTGTCTATAGATTAAATATCATTTGAGTTTGTTGTTAAGGCGGTTCTTGGAATATATTAATTTGATGTTGTCATTCATTTGTAGTTTTTTAGGTTTGATGTGGTAAAATATATTAATTCTAATCAGTGTTGCTTATTTTACTTACAATTTTCTTCAACTTATTTTGTTTATATATACATTTTAGTTGTTTAAAAGATTAACCAAGTATAAAATAGTTAATCATAGTGGCAAGTCACTGATTCACCTGATCATTTACATTCCACCCTTACGAGAAAACCCGTCATAGATGAGAAAACTCCATTGCCCATTGGGGTGTTCTTCGGGTTATTTATTCGGGTTTCAGATTGTTCGGGTTTGAGCTCAAAACAAACTGACCCAAGAACCTACCCAAATAAGTTCGGTTTGTTCGGGTTTAGGGTTAAACGGGTCGGGTATATTCGGGTCGGGTATCGGGTTTAACAAATTAAAACAATTTATCCACCTTTAACAATATCATAAATAAAAAACAACCATATTCCAAGCCATTATAAAACCATAATATACAGCCATATTCGAGTCTCAGGTCGCTTCGATTCGGGTTTGTTATTCGGGTACGGTTAAAACACACACCCCTAGCCCAACTTGGAATGGATTAATAAAATCTAAATCTTATAAAAGTAACTAATCAAAATTGCTAAAGCAGTAATATTAAACAGGACCCACACTGAGCGAAAATTAACTCCTCTGGGTTGTCTTGATGGTCAAAATGATTTTTTTACAAGGGATTTTATGTTTTGAAGGCATTGAAGAGTGAAGAGGCTATAATAAAACATTCCCGCACGAACAAATCAATGTGTTTGGTACAAAAATAAAGAAGCCCTCAACTACTCACCATTATTGTCAATAAAACCAGCAAAAATACAGCACACAGTCACCACCACATATAGTATTCATATGCAATGTATAATAAGAGATTTATTTTGGGTTGGTCACTGAGTTTTTCACTGGATCGAGTCAGTCACTAAAATATTTTGGGTTTTTGAGTGTAGGTTTAAGGTATTTAGGGTGTGTTTGGGATTGCTTATTTAAGTGAAAAAGGACTTTTGCTTAAAAGGACTTATAAACTTATGAAATTTTGAAAAGGAGTTTTTAAAAAGATGTTTGAATTAGCTTATGTGTTGGGAAAAACCAAAATGACTAAAAAGGACACTCTTTTTTAAAAAGAGTGTAATGGGGTTTAAGGGTGAGAGGGGTGTAATAGGTAAATCAAACTCATTAAGTTAATAAGTTACATATTCCTAACTTTTCAAAACCCTTTTATTTTGCCTTCACCATAAGTTAAAATCCATAAGGCCTTATGGTTTGCCAAACACCTTATTAACTTTTCAAAAAGTTTATAAGTTAAAAGTTGATGAAAATAAGGAATCCCAAACACCCCCTTATTCAGTTCGTGACTTTATAGAGTTTTTTTATATGGTTCATAACATTATTTTGTTGAGGGATATGCAGTTATGCACTCTCCATTCAGCAATCAATATTGAAGGTAAAATTACATGTCTTAGATATAGCATTATGCAAATATGCTGGTTATGAGACGTCTCTAACGAGAGGTGTACAAAAAAATCGTTGGGACTGGTTCTATGCAAACCAAACCGAACTGGTTTGATAGTAAAACCGGTTCCCAAACTGATGGTTCTGGACCGGTTCCCCTTCTTATATACCAAACCGATTTTAAAATCGGACCGGTTTAGTTAAATCCGGTTCTATACCGTACCGAACCGAGCAGGACCAGGTCGACCTTTCTTGCTCATAAACGTGTTTATAAACCAAACCAGTTCGACCCAATCTGGTTTTGACCAGGCTTTGACCAAACCGGTTCGATTTAGCTCTTACGACCATGTCTCTTAAAAGTTTAACAAAACAAAAGTTCTTTTTAAACAAATCTTTAATCAGTTTCCGAGCTTGTGATAATAAAGCTCGTCTTGCCTAAATATTCTAATAAGTGGGCTTTAGGCCCAAACCAATAACTCCAGGCCCTAACTCGGTTTTGTAAAATAAATGTGGCCATTGACCAGTGGTTTCTAATCAAGCCTATAGCAGCTCCTATTGGGCCCATTGTAACTCTAGTAGTGACTTAAACCTTTAAATTAGAGTCTTAACACTAGCTAAAAGTAGAGGTGAAAAAAAAAACCGAATCTGGAACCGGACCCGAAATAAAAACCCGGAACCGGTTTTTTAATACCCGACCCTACCCGTAGGGTACGGATAGGGTATGCATTTAGGTACTACAACCCGAACTGGACCCGATTTGTACCCGGTAATACCCAAAAACCTGAACCGGTTCCATACCCGGAACCGGGTTTTCCAATACCTGAAACCGGATATTTCAAATACGCGATGTGTACCTGAAAAATACCTTAGAAATTACCGAAAAATACCCATAATAGTGCAAACTTAAAAAAAAAAACAATCTATACCCGAAAAATAACCGGAAAAAAGCTCAAAAAACCTTGAAAATAGGGTTTTTACAGTACCCGAAAATAGGGTATTCAAATACCTGTATCTGTACCCAACCCGACCCGATGCATAGGGTATGGTTTTTAGAGACAATACCCGGACCCGAACCCTACCCGGGTATTACTAATACCCGATTTTTCAATACCCGGTCATACCCAAACCCGGGTATTTGAAAAACCCGATTTGGGAACCTCTAGCTAAAAGATTAAATACAATAATTTCATACACTACGTTAGACACTACAAACACCCTTTGATTTCAAACCGCAAGCCCAAAACTCGAGAGAACTTCTTCGTCTCCTCACCTAGGGTTGACATTCATCATCGTGGTTCAAGCTTTGAATTAAACCTCCAGGTAATCGATTCGTTTCCATATCAATTTTTGTTTTTGTGACGACTGATTCATGCCTCAATCATCAGAAGGTAAACGTCATGTTAACCTTTTGATCTTTGAAGTTAATCCATGAAATCACATTACATTGTTTCAAAATCATCAATCTATATCCAATTAACCATTAATTTATCCAAACAAATACATATGGATCTTCAATCGAATTAATTTTTGACTTGAGCATAATTGGTTTTATCCTTGAATGTATTAGGTTTTAACCTTGAGAGTATTATGTTTTAACTCTGAAAGTATTAGGTTCTAACCTTGAACGTATGAGGTTTTGGAATTTGATCTAAGCGTATTTGTTTTTTTCTTTTTAACCTTGAGCTTGATCCGCATATCTAATGTATAAGTACAAGAAGTGATTATTGTAAAGTAACCCTTCACCTTAACATTATTTTGTTGTTTAGAACAATCTTAAAACAAAAATATTGACACTGAATATTTGGGCCTTTTCTAGATCTCAGTATGGGCCTTGTTTTATAGGTTCAACCAAACTTCTAACACAGTAACATGAACATACACACTATACATTCAATAAATCACTTCACAACTATAATTTGCAGTAACTCAAAATATATGTATTCACCCTTTGTAAAGTATCCGTTCACACAATATAATGTTTATTTCAACATGCCCCTTTTATTGAAAAAGATATATTTGTTTTAATTTATTAAATTTCTTATTAAATAAAAAATTAAATACTTTTTCTTGATCGCGTAACATGTATAATTAAAAGTTAAAAGGGCCAATAGGAAATGCAGGATCTAGACTTAAGATTTTATATATTGGTTCGAGTTCTATGCATGGACCATACCAAATTAATGGAAACATCAAATAAACAATTGAAATTTTGAATACATTGCACCTACAAAAAAAGACGAACGTATTACTTTAAGAAATTAGAGCCAACATAAATAGGTCGTGTCATCTTCTTAAGCGATATATGACCCATCAACTTTGTGAATTCCACTACTTCAATCTATTTAAACTTCAACTGTTGCTACAACAAATATAAAATCATTGATAGTGAATAGACTGGTTAGGCTAAAAGGCTTCACGGGTTCAGATTAGCCTAACGCAGGTCGTGGTGTCCCTCTACGTTTGCAAAACGTAGAAGGAGGTTCACTAGTTAGTTGTTTGTTGTTATAGCTCACCAATGATCAAGAACCGTGATGTTTGAAATCGGTTTTGGAATGATGTTCTTGGTGAAACTATGAAGATATTGAAGTAAGAAAGAAATAAGCTAGGAGCATATTTCTCAAGGAAGAAGAGAAGATTAGGGAGATGGTGTTATCTGCCCAAATCTGGTGTGTTTGTGTTTATGGCTAAGCATCCTTTATATAAGTGAGGAGATGTAAGCCTTTTAGTTCAGATGTAACTAACTAGTTAGCCTCTTGTTTGCATAGAGAGTTGACTATTGTTGGGCGGGAAGCTTTGGACCGATGGTCCATAGATAAAATAATAGTACTTTATCTGAATGTGTCCTTTGCTCAGAGGGGACAAGGATGTGAATAGTGATGTGACATTGTACTGTAGCGCGTGGGTGCTTATTTACATAAGTTTGGGCGGGATTTGAAGCGTTAACCTTTTAACCCTTTTAGCGATAATATGTTCCAACAATTTTATTATTTCCTTGGGCTACCCCCGTCATCAGCCCCCAAGTCAGAGGTGTTTGAGAGGTAAGCTCAAGGGCTTCTGACTTTTTCACATATTTTGTTTATTGCTTAAAGGCTTCGAGGCTTGTAAGCTTCGAGGCTTTGTTCGGATTTGGTTATTTTTTGAATTATTGATGTGACAGTTGATTTGATGGTAATTGCCATATTGCAGTTCCCAATAACTGTTTTTTCATTAATAGTTATTGTTGAGATAACTATTCACTTTCTTCTAGATTTCTTTTAACAATTTCCACCATAAACACTTTCAAGTTTCATTCAATCCATCTCCAGGTTAGTCTCGATCCTTCCTTTTTCTTTCAAAATTATGGTTACCAAAAAGGACCTTTCGATCAGTTTTTCCCGATTAACCCAAGAAGAGGTTGAATCGTTCTGTATTGAATGGGGAATAGGGTCGAAGTACAAACCGATTGCTCCGCCGGTCGACTCTTCCATTGATCGTTGTCCGGCGGGTTTTATTGCTTTATATTGCCGTCATTTCGAATTTTCTAACCTTCGACACCCTTTTTCGGTTTTTGTTCTTAATGTTTTGGAGTATTATCGTATATCATTCGGCCTAATCCATCCATTAGGGCTTGCTAGGGTTTTTCACTTTGAAGTATTGTGTAGAGCCTTAGGTTATGACCCTTCGTTGTTGAGTTTTCGCCGTTTCTTTCGTTTGGCAAAGAACGGTGATTGGTATACTTTTGAACATACCAAGGTCGACATTTGTTTGGTTTCCTCGGCGGTTACAACCCTCGGTACTTGGAATGACCGGTTTTTCTTTGTTTCCGACTCTATCCTTCCATTTAAACCTGTTTGGCGACAACCCGAGGCTGTTTTAAATGAACCAGAGCCGGCTGAATCCGAGTTAAATGAAGCCTTTTTTAAATCAATTAGGAAATGTCCATCGCGTCTTCGTCCTTTTCCCGAACATCTTCTCGTGTTATTAGGAATTAGCAAACTATGGGATAAGCTTAATCGGGATCCCGTGCTTATGAGGGATAATAAGGGTATGCATTTGTTTATCCCGTATTTGCTTTATCTCGTTAATATATTTGTTAATGATTCTCCTTTGTATTTTGTAGTTATGTCTGCCTTGGATTTCCTAAAGAGTGATGATACTTCCGACGTTGCTTTTACTGATGCTGCAGCCGTTATTGGGGAGGATTCGGTTGTTCGGGGTAAGGAGGGTCGTTTTGAGGGTGCTGAGTATGCTGGGGTTGAAAACGTTAAAGGGTTCACCAAAAGTGCTGTTCCAAAGTCTTCCACTCGTCGTTCTACACGACGTTTGTTGAAGTCTGTTGCTACCTCATCTTCTCATGAACCAGTTGAGGTAAGCGGTGATATTCAAGCTTCTGAAGACCATGGTCCGATTATGGAGGTTGAGAAGGAACAGGGGTTGGTGATTTCTAAGAAGAAGAAATCGGCTGGCAAGAAGGTTTTGATGCCAGTCGTTCAAGGGTTGGATGGAAATGTGATTTATGTGCCATAATGGAGTGTCAGGATTGGGGATAGTTTCAAGGATCCTGAAGTTTGTGCCGATGCTTTAGCCCATTTTGCTCCTCCGGGGGTTCGTGATACTATCTCCAAGATGGAAGGTGACTCCTTGTTGTCCCGGTTGATTTTGAACTATTCCAACGTTTCTGCCCTTTTGGCAGAAGGTGTCACCCGTTTTAGGAAAGAGATGGAGGAATATGAGGAGTTTATGATCACGAAGGAGAAGATGAAGGCCTCTATAACGACCATGAAGAAGGAAGTTGAAGTTTATTCTGATAAGGAGAAAGTGCTTTGTGAAAAAGATTGAAGAGTTGTCTCGTGGCCATGAGATTGAGATGGCCGGGTTGAAGAAAGCTATGGAAGCTGATAGGGCTAGGTTGGATGCTGATCGTGGAGCCTTTGAGGTGCAGAGGGGAGCCTTCGAGATGGAGAAGGAAGGCTTGAAGGCTTTGGTTACCCAGAATTCTGAAGATAACAAGTGGTTGATCGAGCATGGGTTTAAGCAGGTTGTATCCTACTAGCTTCATTCTAAAGAGTTTAACTCGGTACTGGGTGATGTTTACACGAAGCTGCTAGCCCATGGAAAGCATTTGGGTTTTATTGCAGGCTTTCATCATCACGAAACCGGTCTGCCTATGGAGCAGTCTTCCTTGTTCAACCCTGAAGCCTACAAGCTTTTCACTGGTTCAGTTCATGCGATGGAAAGGCTTACTTACCCTTATGTGGGTGAAGTTTCATCATGCTATGGTAAGCCTCTTTCAGTTTTGCAGGGCTTGAAACCAACCGGCCTTGATGAGAAGGTTGCTAAGGAGGTGCTTGAGTCCTGGTTGAAAAAACGTTCCCGCTCCGGTGATAGTGAGGAGACCTTATCTGGGGGAAGCGACGGGTCTCATGTGGCACGCCTTGAAGGCTCGGCTGTTGCTGATGTTGTTTCACAGGTCAAGAAGTCAAAGAAGGCTAAGGGTGGTAAGGCTAGTACCTCAAAGCCTGTTGCTGATGTTTAAACACTTTATTTGTTGCTTTCTTAGCACAATGTTATGTAATCTTGAACAATGTAGGTTTGGCATGGAACTCTTAAAGTTTCTGCCTTGTGGTTGTGTTTGGCCTTTATGGCCCTTGAACATTTTCTTGGGAATCCTTGTGATTTCCTTGTTTTAGCCTTAATTGGCTTATTATGTATGGATGCTATGGCCTTAGAATGGCCTTGTTTATATGATTTTCTATGTGTGTGTTGATTGCTTGTCTTGTTAGTTTAATGTGATTTTAGCTAACTTTCCTTAAGAAGTTTTAGTGCTGCAGTCACTTTAGCTTCAAGGCTTCATTAGGTAAAAAGCACATGTTGGCTATCCTTTGTATCACTACTTAGTGTATGTTTTTGTTGTAACACCCCGACCGATGGAGGATTATACATCGGGGCGCCACGTATTGTTTCATTACTCGCGACACTATTTGGGTGTCAATATTTAATAAATACATTTCCTTGCGCACGCGCAGAACATGACATAAAGTAACATAAATCATATCATAACTTGAAATATTCAAATAACATAAACTTGTCTTGTTACATTTTAAACTAGGTCCAAAAGAAAGAAAACATCCTACGCGTCCAAGAGATTCCAGAAACAGCTACAGCAAACCTGAACATGTGTTAAAATAAAACGTCAACACTTGCGTGTCGGTGAGAAATCAAGTTTAATACATATAAATAGATAACAATATCTGCGCGCATCATGTGTATAACTGGTGTTCAACAAGGGTGTAATCAGATTGTGATCAATCCTTAGATCATAGCTCATAGTTCAATCCGTGCTCCCAATTGAGCACAAAAACAAGAAAACTGTGCAAGTGTAAACAAAAGAGAAATCATAAACGATAGTTCTCCCGTGTTCATCTAATGGATCCATGAAAACTGCGGAATAGGCCGACAAGACGGTTAATGATCCACACATACAAATAAACAGCCAAGTCTACGTCCATAACACATGGGGTTTTGCACGACAAAAGTTCATAAACAAGTTTAAGACTCAAGTTTGTACGAACACATGAACATCCCAAAACATTAAAAATAAAAAGGGATTAGGTACGAGATTACTCACCTGAAAAAGGTGTGTTGAAAGATAATGCAAGAAACAAGCACAAGTTAACCTATAAATAAAAGTTTATTGATTCAATGATTTGATTTTATGTCTTGAATATATGATAGCATAGTAATATGTATCTTTAACAAATTATTATATATTATATATTACCGGAAATCTGGGCAGGACAAGGGAAAAGACGAAGGCAGAGAGAGGAGGCGGCTGAGGAACAACGGCAGAGGGCAAGGAGAAGAGAGCAGAGATTTAGGGGGAGTTTAAGTGTTTGTGTGTGTAGTGTTAAGTAACAAGAAAATAGTATTATTTATAGGAAAACCCTAGGGAACACAATCCCTTAAAAAGAGGAAAAGATCTTCTCAAATCAGACAAAAGATATTAAAAAGCACAAGAAAACAAAAGCAAAAGATATCAAAAGATATGCCGGCAGCTGCAGGGGAAGGGGAAAAGCTGACAGATTACAGAATAAAGCATGGGAGGAGTCAGAGAAAACACTGTTCAAGACATGCAAAAGAAGATTTCAAAAGATAATGTCAGTCACTTTTTCTGCCAACCAATGGGGTTGGTGCGCATGCTGCGCCGAAAGTGACTATTCAGACAGAAGATAAGATATCACAAAAGAATACAGGCAGACCTAAACAGAAGAAAAGACTTAGCGCGAGAAGATTCGAGCGCAACGCGCGAGGGCGAAGGCAGACAGAGAACAATCCTTAGCGCGCTGCGAGAAGAACTACAATTCTTAGCGCGTCGCGGGAAGAACTACCGTTCTTAGCGCGCTGCGAGAAGAACTACAATTCTTAGCGCGTCGCGGGAAGAACTACCGTTCTTAGCGCGCTGCGAGAAGAACTACAATTCTTAGCGCGCTGCGAGAACAGTTCGCCTCGCGTATCGCAGGAACAACTGGTCTTCACGCAGGCTTCCTTGTAAGGAGTCTGGCGCGTGGAGCTGCGCGGACATCCTTAGGCGGGAAGAACCAAAGGACAAGCAAAGAGTTAAGAGAAAAAGGGTTTCAAGGCTTAAGGGTTAAGCAAAGGGGCGGGACGGCGACAAGAGAGAAAAAGAGAGGCGGGACGGCGACAAGAAAGAAAAGAGAGGCGGGAAGAGAAATTATTATTAGTAAGTAATATAAAAATATATATATAAAATTTATTTAATGTTAAATTTACAAAGATTAATAAACAAATTTTAAATCATAAAAAGAATCGGATTCGAAAACGGGTACCTGGGTCGGGTCGGATTCGGGCAGATGTCACAGTCTCCCCTACTTTAAGAAATTTCGTCCCGAAATTTATCTCGAAGTAGGTTGCGCAGAGAAAAGGTACGGGTACTTGATCTTCATCTGATCTTCCCTTTCCCAAGTGAACTCGGCTCCGAGCTTGGACTGCCAACGAACTTTAACAATAGGGATGCGACTGCGCTTGGTTTGCTTTACCTCGCGATCCATAATCTCAACAGGCTTCTCAACGAAGTGCATAGACTCATCAACTTGAACTTCATCAAGGGGTATGTGAAGGTTCTCGTCAGCTAAACATTTCTTGAGATTGGATACATGGAAAGTTGGATGCACATTGCTGAGCGCGGGCGGCAGGTCAAGCTTGTAGGCAACTTTTCCCACCCTCGCAAGAATCTTGAATGGACCAACATAACGAGGTGCAAGCTTACCTTTCTTCCCAAAGCGGACAACACCCTTCCAGGGCGACACTTTGAGGAGAACAAGATCACCAACTAGAAATTCGAGAGGCTTCCGCCTGCGATCTGCGTAACTCTTCTGTCGGCTTCTGGCAGTCAGCAGATGATCACGAATCTTGGCGATTTTATCGGTTGTCTCTTGAACTAGTTCGGGTCCTGTGATTTGAACTTCACCCACTTCGTTCCAACAAATCGGTGAACGGCACTTTCGACCGTAAAGTGCTTCAAATGGGGCCATACCGATACTGGAATGATAGCTGTTATTATAAGAGAACTCGATCAGAGGTAGGTGTGAATCCCAATTACCTCCAAAATCAAGAACACAAGATCGAAGCATATCCTCAAGGGTTTGAATGGTTCGCTCAGACTGTCCGTCAGTCTGAGGATGATATGCAGTGCTCATGTCCAAACGAGTTCCTAACGCAGATTGGTGAGATTTCCAAAAGCGAGATATAAAACGGCCATCGCGATCAGATATGATGCTCAAAGGAGTACCATGACGGCAAACAATTTCCTTGACATAAAGATGCGCAAGTTGTTCAACACGGTAGGTTTCACGAATGGGCAGAAAGTGAGCAGACTTGGTCAATCGATCCACTATTACCCAAATGCTATCATGTTTGCTTGCGGTCAAGGGTAACTTGGTGATAAAGTCCATTGCTATACTTTCCCATTTCCACGTAGGAATTTCAGGTTGTTCGAGCAAACCTGATGGGCGTTGATGTTCAGCTTTTACCTTAGAACAAGTTAGGCATTTAGCTACGAACACAGCAATATCCTTTTTCATACCAGGCCACCAATAAGAAAGGCGCAAATCCTTGTACATTTTGTCAGCACCAGGATGAACGGAATACCGGGTTTTGTGCGCTTCACTCAGTATGACAGAGCGAAGATTCTCATCATTGGGAATCCAGATGCGATTGATATAGCAGAGAATTCCACTCAGATTAGGGACAAAATGCGCTTCCGCGCCGCACGCTAACTCGGCGCGAAGGTTGCCATTGCTGATGGATGTAAGCTGCGCGTCACGAATGCGCGATTCAAGATCGTTTTGGATCGGCGCGAAGCGAAGCTGCAGGCGCGGCAAGATACAGTTAAGCTGGCAGGGTTTGCGGCTGAGCGCATCAGCTACCACATTAGCCTTTCCAGGGTGATATCGGATCTCACAATCGTAATCGCTGATGAGTTCGTTCCATCGGCGTTGTCTCATGTTAAGTTCCTTTTGATCAAAAATATGCTGAAGGCTTTTATGATCGGTGTAAAGGATACACTTAGTACCATAGAGGTAGTGTCTCCAGATTTTCAAGGCAAATACAACTGCACCAAGTTCGAGGTCGTGAGTCGTATAATTCTTTTCGTGAATTTTGAGTTGCCTTGACGCGTAAGCGATAACCTTGCCTCGTTGCATAAGTACACAACCGAGACCTTGGTTGGAGGCATCACAATACACGACAAAATCATCATTACCCTCTGGTAAAGTTAGAACAGGAGCTTCGCACAACAATCGCTTGAGTGTCAGAAAGGCTTCTTCTTGCTTCGAGCCCCAAATATACGGTTTGCCTTTGTGCGTTAAAGCTGTTAAAGGCAAAGCGATCTTTGAGAAGTTCGCAATGAATCGCCGGTAGTAACAAGCTAAGCCCAAAAAGGAACGGATTTCGGTAGGAGTGGATGGCGTAATCCAGTTCTTGATTGCTTCAATCTTGGATGGGTCAACATGAATACCCATCTTGTTTACAACATGACCAAGAAACTGTACTTCATCCGACCAAAACTCACACTTGGAGAGTTTGGCAAAGAGTTGCTCGGTTCGAAGCTTTTGCAACACCAACCGAAGATGTTGCTCATGCTCGGCCTTGGTTTTAGAATACACCAGAACATCATCGATAAACACGATCACGAACTTATCCAAGAAAGGCCTACACACCCGATTCATTAGATCCATGAAAACGGCGGGTGCGTTGGTTAAACCGAAGGACATGACCAAGAATTCAAAATGGCCATAGCGGGTTCGAAAAGCAGTCTTGGGAATATCCTCATCGCGGATACGCAACTGGTGATAGCCAGAACGGAGATCGATCTTGGAGAAACAAGAGGCACCTTGGAGTTGATCAAAGAGGTCGTCAATACGCGGTAAGGGATACCGGTTCTTAATGGTGAGCTTGTTCAGCTCGCGGTAATCAATACACATGCGAAACGTACCATCTTTCTTTTTAACGAACAACACCGGAGCACCCCAGGGCGAAGAGCTAGGGCGAATGAATCCTTTAGCGGTCAACTCTTGAAGTTGACTTGCTAATTCTTGCATTTCAGCGGGTGCAAGACGATAAGGAGATTTGGCTACGGGGGAAGCACCAGGGACAAGATCAATACGAAACTCGACTTCCCGAGCGGGAGGTAAACCAGAAAGATCATCGGGAAAGACATCAGGAAAGTCACGCACAATAGGGATTTCGCGAAGTTTCTTCTTTCCTTCATCGGGTTTGACCACATGGGCTAAGAATGCAACACATTTCTTCCGCAAAAGTCTTCGGGCTTCAGTGCATGACATTAGTTTAAGACCGTTAGAGGGTTTCTCGCCGTAGATATGCAGATCACCATTTTCTCGAGGAATGCGAATCATCTTTTTGCGCAAATAACTTCGGCGCGATTTTGCGAGAGCCAGTCCATACCGATAATGACATCAAAGCTTCCAAGCGGCATAGGAATGAGGTCGATTAGAAAATCATGTTCATTAAGGTTAAGCGTGCAATCTTTGATCACGGAGTTTATTAAAATAGTTTCACCATTAGCCAATTCAACTGAAAAGTTTTCGTTTAATTTTATGCGCGGTCGCGCAAGTTTCTGCTCAAATGCGCGAGAAATAAAACTTCTATCGGCGCCAGTATC
The DNA here is from genome assembly GCF_021521415.1 of Bidens hawaiensis. Taxonomy (NCBI): domain Eukaryota; kingdom Viridiplantae; phylum Streptophyta; class Magnoliopsida; order Asterales; family Asteraceae; genus Bidens; species Bidens hawaiensis. The sequence continues at coordinate 15,592 of NW_027506389.1, read as the reverse complement.
AAAAAGTATGGATGCATATTGTCCGTTAAGTAAAAATGTACCATTAACCACGTCATTATTCGCTTGCGCTTGGTGCGCGGTTATATTAAAAGCTCGTCCGCGCGTCACTTGGTTCGAAATTTGGTTAACTGGGTTCGCTTGCGTAATCTGAACTTGTAGTCTCGGGCACGCGTTCCGGAAATGACTGGGATCACCGCAGTTATAGCACGACCTGGGTCGTGGATTAGGGTATGTTGGTTGTGGGTTTAGCGGGTAAGTTGGTGGTGTTTGCGCGATTGGGTTGGCGGGAAGGACTCTACAGTTTTCAGCAGTGTGACCAGTACGGCCACATCGGTTGCATTGTCGACATGGGATTTGAGTTGGATGGTGAAGTCTACAGGTTGGGCAAAAGGGTTGGTTTCCTGTGTAAGGTTTCTTAGTTGGCGGGGTAGGGAGTGCGGGATTGGTTAAGGCATAGTTATGGACTACAGGAGGTGTTGGGTAGGTCGACAGTGGGTTAGGTGCGTAAACTGGAGGTTGGTAGGTGGGTTGCTGGACAATGGGCGGGTTGGTAAGTGCATAGGCTTTGCGCCTGCGCTTGAGGTTGTTACGGTTTGAGGGTTCTGGCTTGGTTTCTGTTGGTTCTGGGACAGTCTTGGTGGGTTTGGTCTTCTCAGCTCCCCGCAGGAACAGGGTTCCTGCCCTGACATGGTTGTCGCTGAGCACAGCGGCCAACTCGATGGCGTCAGAGAGGGTTAGTGGGTTCCTGGCCCATACAGAATCTTGGATTTCCATGGGGAGACCCCCAAGGAACTTCTCGATGGCTCGGCGGGAAGGGGTAACTAGGTGTGGGACAAGCAAACTTAGTTCGTGGAAGCGCGTCGCGTACTCGCGCGCTTCGCCATTGTACTGCTTCAGGTTCCAAAACTCTTCCTCCAGGCGCTTTATTTCGTTGGGAGGGCAGAATTCTCTAGTCAAAAGCTCCTTGAATTCCTCCCAGAGCATGCTAGAAGCAGCCTCTGCGCCACGCGCATGAGCTACTCCGTTCCACCAAGTAAGCGCCCTTGATTCTAGGACACTTGAGGCGTATAAGGTTCGTCGGTCTGGAGGGCATTGGGTATGGAGGAAAGTGTTTTCAATTTTCTCGAGCCACTGGAGCATCACGGTGGCTCCTTCAAGTCCGGTGAATTTTGGAGGGTTACCCGCATTGAAGGATTTAATATTGTATCCGGAGGGGTTGGGATTGTTTTGGCTTAAGGCTTGGGCTATCGCGGCGGCCATTTCCTGGGAACGTTGCTGTCTACGCCTGCGCGAGGCTTCTCTCCTCTGAAATCGGCGAGATAGCGGAGGCATTCTATAAAAGTTTTAATTTTTGTTAATATCTTGGTATAGGAAATCGTTTTAGCGCAAGGTATATCGTCGTAAAGCTTGTTTCGCGGAGTTAAATGCTATCAAATTTTGAAATAAAATATGAATTTAAATGCAAACTTAATACAGGTAATAAATTCGAATTGAAAATCGACAATTCATGCATCACCATGACTTTCCGAATTCTCAATTTAAAATATCGAGTAAACGAGCATTGAAGGTTGACAATTCATGTATCACCATGACTTTTCAAGTCTTCAATTTAAAATATCGAGTAAATGAATATTGGAGATTGACAATTCATGTATCACCATGACTTTTCAAATCTTCAATTTAAAACATAAAGTTAATGGTAATTGAAAATCAACTATTCATGTACCACCATGACTTTTCGGATTTTCAATCCCCACAACAAACGAATATGTAAGAAATAAATTAAAAATCGAAAGATCGCGAAATAAAACATGAAATCAAGTGCTGCGTAAGCGCCAGCATATTTTATAAATATCGAGTAAATAACAATTAGCGCGCAAACATGAGATATTTCTCATGCGCGAGAAGGGACTCTTAGGTATTCTAAGTCGTTACGTCTAACCACCTATCCTAAAGTCACGGAGCTCTGATACCAATCTGTAACACCCCGACCGATGGCGGATTATACATCGGGGCGCCACGTATTGTTTCATTACTCGCGACACTATTTGGGTGTCAATATTTAATAAATACATTTCCTTGCGCACGCGCAGAACATGACATAAAGTAACATAAATCATATCATAACTTGAAATATTCAAATAACATAAACTTGTCTTGTTACATTTTAAACTAGGTCCAAAAGAAAGAAAACATCCTACGCGTCCAAGAGATTCCAGAAACAGCTACAGCAAACCTGAACATGTGTTAAAATAAAACGTCAACACTTGCGTGTCGGTGAGAAATCAAGTTTAATACATATAAATAGATAACAATATCTGCGCGCATCATGTGTATAACTGGTGTTCAACAAGGGTGTAATCAGATTGTGATCAATCCTTAGATCATAGCTCATAGTTCAATCCGTGCTCCCAATTGAGCACAAAAACAAGAAAACTGTGCAAGTGTAAACAAAAGAGAAATCATAAACGATAGTTCTCCCGTGTTCATCTAATGGATCCATGAAAACTGCGGAATAGGCCGACAAGACGGTTAATGATCCACACATACAAATAAACAGCCAAGTCTACGTCCATAACACATGGGGTTTTGCACGACAAAAGTTCATAAACAAGTTTAAGACTCAAGTTTGTACGAACACATGAACATCCCAAAACATTAAAAATAAAAAGGGATTAGGTACGAGATTACTCACCTGAAAAAGGTGTGTTGAAAGATAATGCAAGAAACAAGCACAAGTTAACCTATAAATAAAAGTTTATTGATTCAATGATTTGATTTTATGTCTTGAATATATGATAGCATAGTAATATGTATCTTTAACAAATTATTATATATTATATATTACCGGAAATCTGGGCAGGACAAGGGAAAAGACGAAGGCAGAGAGAGGAGGCGGCTGAGGAACAACGGCAGAGGGCAAGGAGAAGAGAGCAGAGATTTAGGGGGAGTTTAAGTGTTTGTGTGTGTAGTGTTAAGTAACAAGAAAATAGTATTATTTATAGGAAAACCCTAGGGAACACAATCCCTTAAAAAGAGGAAAAGATCTTCTCAAATCAGACAAAAGATATTAAAAAGCACAAGAAAACAAAAGCAAAAGATATCAAAAGATATGCCGGCAGCTGCAGGGGAAGGGGAAAAGCTGACAGATTACAGAATAAAGCATGGGAGGAGTCAGAGAAAACACTGTTCAAGACATGCAAAAGAAGATTTCAAAAGATAATGTCAGTCACTTTTTCTGCCAACCAATGGGGTTGTTGCGCATGCTGCGCCGAAAGTGACTATTCAGACAGAAGATAAGATATCACAAAAGAATACAGGCAGACCTAAACAGAAGAAAAGACTTAGCGCGAGAAGATTCGAGCGCACGCGCGAGGGCGAAGGCAGACAGAGAACAATCCTTAGCGCGCTGCGAGAAGAACTACAATTCTTAGCGCGTCGCGGGAAGAACTACCGTTCTTAGCGCGCTGCGAGAAGAACTACAATTCTTAGCGCGTCGCGGGAAGAACTACCGTTCTTAGCGCGCTGCGAGAAGAACTACAATTCTTAGCGCGCTGCGAGAACAGTTCGCCTCGCGTATCGCAGGAACAACTGGTCTTCACGCAGGCTTCCTTGTAAGGAGTCTGGCGCGTGGAGCTGCGCGGACATCCTTAGGCGGGAAGAACCAAAGGACAAGCAAAGAGTTAAGAGAAAAAGGGTTTCAAGGCTTAAGGGTTAAGCAAAGGGGCGGGACGGCGACAAGAGAGAAAAAGAGAGGCGGGACGGCGACAAGAAAGAAAAGAGAGGCAGGAAGAGAAATTATTATTAGTAAGTAATATAAAAATATATATATAAAATTTATTTAATGTTAAATTTACAAAGATTAATAAACAAATTTTAAATCATAAAAAGAATCGGATTCGAAAACGGGTACCTGGGTCGGGTCGGATTCGGGCAGATGTCACATTTGTTTCGTAAACTTTTTTAAAGCTTAAGGAACGAATTGATGTAGGCTGTTCAGACCCGTCCATGAGACAAGCTTTTAGTTGAAAAATTTTTCCAAGTCTCATGGAGTTGTATTGATATAGGAACTCACCCCTTATATAGGTCCATTTAACCCTTGAACCTATTGAGCGATGTGGCCTGGGAGCTCATCCCCTTACATGGCCCTTGCCATGGAGTTTTTTTCTAGGTTCTCAACCTGATTATAGGATAGTAAAGACAATTTATGACAAAAACTTTATCATTCATTCAAGAGGTTGATGTTCACAAAAAGGAGAATTATACATCTCTTGAAATACATATTAAGACTTTGACTAGGCATGGAACCTTTTAAGGGTTTTGCCGTTCCAGTGTCTTGGAAGCTTTTTGCCTTCTATGTCGGCCAGCTTGTAGGATCCCAGCTAGGATAATCTTTTCAACCTCTTGGCATGCTGCCAAGCTTCGTTCCGGAGCCAAGCTTCATTTCTTTTGGACAACAGGCTTGACATCAGGTGGTATTTTTAGCTCATGTTCTGCAATGCTTTGAGGGATTCCGGTCATGTCTTCCGGGCACCAAGCAAAGACATCGTGGTAACATATCAGCAGTTTCTCAAGGTGTGAAATAGTTTCTTTAGAAAGGCTTGTGTTTACCCGTACCTTTTGTTCAGGATAATTTGGGTTTATGATCAAGCCTTGTTCTTCGTTTTCACTTTTTAAACTTTCCCCTTTCATCCGTGTAAACCTCTTGGGTAGGTTGAAGGGTTGCGATTCCCCTGTCAGTTGGGAACTTCACAGCACCTTGACCGACTGAGACAACCATGTTGAACGTGCACTGTCCTGGCCTTCCTATGATCAAATCATAGTTAGAAGGTATGTTGATAACCACAAAAGTGAGTGGTTTGGTTTTCTTCATCTTGCCTTCACTAAAACAGACATCAAGGGTTAGGTGGCCTAAAGGTTTCAAGGGTACATCGGCGATACCTTTTATAGAAGACCCGGAGGGTTGAATCCTTGAACGTTCTTCTTTGCTTAGTTGATTGAAGAACCTTTCATACATGATCTCTGTGTCCGTCCCTATGTCGATGTTGGGTTTGCTTGTTTTGAGTGTTCCCACGTTCGCTTCTACCACCAAAGGGTTTGAGAGTAAGTCGCCTTGAGGTGGTGGGAAGCAGACACATTGAAGCTCCCAAGTGTTGTCGTTTGTGGGAAACACCATCGTCTATATTCACCATATTCACCTCTTTGCCTTTTCTTTCGGCCATCTTGTCCTTGACCCCTTTCACCAAATGAGCCAATTCTCCGGACTTAACGGCTTCCTCAATTCTTCTCTTGAGTTGAAAGCAATCGTTGGTGTGGTGACCTTTTTCTTCGTGAAAATCACAGAACTGGGTGGAGCTTTCATTTTTCTTGCTCTTGGTCAAGGGTTGAGGAATCGGAAGTTGTGTTTCACCTCTTCGGTGGCAAGGATCTCCTGAGGTGTTTTGGTTAAGGCTATGAAGTTCACAGTCTTTTCCCTGCTTGGAGGGTTCCGACCTTCAGGCCTTCGTTGATCTGAGCTCCTTGGGTATTTATCATAGGGGTGTAGTTTCCTTTCTTTCGGTTGGGGCTGTTTCCTCGCCAACTAGGAGCTCTTTTTCTTTGCTCTTTGAAATCGACGGCCTCTTCGCCTCGGATATGAGCTTCAGCTCGCTCAAGAGCTTCTTCAAGGGTTTTAGGTCGGCACTTGTTAAAGTCCCTCGTGAGGTACTTGGAGGTGATGGCGTTCATGAAGCCTGCCACCCTCATTTTTTCGTCAGCCACCACATATTGTAACCCTTCTTTTTTGTACCTTTCGATAAAGTCTCGAAGGCTTTCATCATCTTTCTGCTTTATCTGGAAAATGACCGTGGCATCCTTGACATATCTCCTTTGTTGTGAGAAGTGGGCTAAGAATCCTTTGAGCAGGAAGGTCATTGAACCATATCCTAGCTGATCCGACTAATGTTTGCATGAACATCAAGCAACATTCCGCGTGGGACCATTTTTCGATTCTGGCTGCCCCAGTGAAGACCTGGAGGTGGTCTTTGGGATCCTCGGTCCCATCAAATGTTTTTATATGGGGTGGCATCTTGATCTTTGCTTGGGAGTCATAATCGGCAATTTGTTGGGAGAAACAAGAAAGGTTGCCGGGCTTGTAAGGTTTTGCAAGGTCTTCATCTAGCCTTGTATTATGACTCGTTGTCCCTTGGTGAGTACCCAGTGCTTGGTTGATGAGCTGGGTCTAGGGGAAATGTGCCATCATTTGAGCCATCATTTGAGGCATGAGGTTGAAGCCTTGAAGGCTTTCAGGGGTTGCTGCTGTTTGGCTGGTTCCCATGGGAGTGCTCATCGTAGCACTCCTAGCCAAGGGTAAGACCGACATGGCCTGTTCCCACGTGATGGCCGTAGGAGGGGGAACACTTGAAGCTGGTGACTGCCATATTTGGTCGAGAGTGGTCTCGTGCCCAAGGGGTTGTGAAGTATACAAAGGGAAAGCCGTTGGGCTTGGCCTTCCATAGGTATAGAGAGATGAGTTAAGAGGTTGACAGATTATGCTTGGACCAGCCTCTAAATGAGAAGCAACAGGTTGTGAGCTGGTTAATGGGGAAGGTGGACGTCCGAGTGACAGTGAGGGTTCATCATCGTCGTACTCCAGCCTTAATCTTATCCCTTTTTCTCTTTCTTGGCTCACGTGGCAGTTAAGAAGATGTCTTAGTTGCAAGAAATGCCGTGACACACCTTCCATCGTCAAGTCGACACGTTCCGGGGTGTTCGTGACTCCTGCATGACGAGAAGGGACCCCAAATCGTGAAGGAGTCGGAGTTCGAAAAGATGAAAACTCGAGAAACAAGGGTTCTGTCGAGGTTCCTCCCGGAGTCGAGAAAATCGAGGTTACCGCCGGAGTTTCTTGACCGGCGCTTGGTGTCGGTGTTCTCGACATTTGGTTGACTTCATCGGGAGATTCACCTTCTGTCATGAAGATTTTGATGAGAATTGAGCTACACTACTGGTCTTTAAGATAAAATAAGCGGCGTAGCCCCACGGTGGGCGCCAACTTGTTGCTACAGCAAAGATAAGACCATTGATAGTGAATAGACTAGTTAGGTTAAAAGGCTTCAAGGGTTCAGATTATCCTAATGCAGGTCGTGGTGTCCCTCTACGTTTGCAAAACGTAGAAGGAGGTTCACTAGTTAGTTGTTTGTTGTTATAGCTCACCAATGATCAAGAACCCTGATGTTTGGAATCGGATTTGGAATGATGTTCTTGGTGAAGCTATGAAGATATTGAAGTAAGAAAGAAATAAGCTAGGAGCATATTTCTCAAGGAAGAAGAGAAGATTAGGGAGATTGTGTTATCTGTCCAAATATGGTGTGTTTGTGTTTATGGCTAAGCATCCTTTATATAAGTGAGGAGATGTAAGCCTTTTAGTTCAGATGTAACTAACTAGTTAGCCTCTTGTTTGCATAGAGAGTTGACCATTGTTGGGCGGGAAGCTTTGGACCGATGGTCCATAGATAAAATAATAGTACTTTATCTGAATGTGTCCTTTGCTCAGAGGGGACAAGGATGTGAATAGTGATGTGACATTGTACTGTAGCACGTGGGTGCTTATTTACATAAGTTTGGGCGGGATTTGAAGCGTTTAACCTTTTAACCCTTTTAGCGATAATATGTTCCAGCCATTTTATTATTTCCTTGGGCTACCCCCGTCATAATCAACTTTCTTTGTCTGTCCATCACACACACACAAACATATATTTATATAGGGAGGGTTCCAACAAAAACCAGATTTAAGTTAAAAAAACTCGTGAAAACCACTTTTAAATACTGATTTTCGATCTCACAGTTTTACCATTCTTTTAATATATTATTATAAAAATATGTAACTTGCGGAAGTACATATATGCATCTTGCGAATATACGTATACCTATTTCATACAAGATAGATATATGTAGATTACGAGTTACACAAATATGTACTTTCACGAGCTACATGCTTTGGCAAAAAATAATGACATATAAATAGAATGCAAACGAAAAATTAAAAAGTTAGTATTTATAAAATGGTTTTCACAAGTTTTCACTTATTCTATTGGTTTTTATACATGTATATATGTGTCCTACAAGTTCTAACCTGCCCTTAAATATAATTTCCCCTAACAACTCAAATAAGTTTTTATATAATATTGTATGTATGTCCGGATATGAATGCATATATGTCGATTTTCATGATGTTGATAACCTAGTATAGATTTAAGTAATTTGTTAACATTTTATAAAACTTATATGAGATAAATTAGACAATATATGTTAATAGTTAGTCAAGACAGAAATGAAGCAAAACCAAAGAATCTTTTATCTTATATATTTGGAAAAAATGTTATTAGCAAAAGAGAAAAGAAAAACGGATAAAGGAACAAGAACTAATGTTCAATATTGTTCAATAAATATATAAAAGATGCAATGAACTTGGAGGATAGAAAGGACATTAGGAGAAGGGAGAACCCATTGTGTTGGCAAATAAGCTAGTCAAATTTATAAAATTGTTGGGGCTTATTGAGACCTGTCACATGGAGTGTGCCCCCTTTTGAACCCTTGTTCGTAGCATTTAAATTTAAAATACCCAAAGTTTGTTCAATGTTACTCCTAGATTTTATTGTTTCATTGGCTTTTGATTTGAAATGGGACTAACTATTTATGGCATTTAGTGATGTACGTACAATTCCTACTACAATGTGGGAGGCAACCTACCCTTATTTTTCTGATAATATATATTCTTAATTTTACCTAGAAGCAGACGTTATTTTAAGAGTATCTCGACAGACGACTATCATCTTATCTCCATGTTACGCATATGGATGTTCAATGAATCAAATCTAGAGATAATTTAATTGAGCTATTTGAATTTGAAAATTTGAGTTAAATTCGATTCAAGTTTGAAAAACTTATTCGAAATTTAAACCACTTATGCGATTTGAATTTATATATAAAAAACAGAATTCAATTTAAAAATCATATTATTAAAGTTATATATAAAATAAAAAGTATTTCTATAACATTTCAAACCGAATAAAAAAAATAATAAATTTGAATTCAATCACAATCACAATCACAATTCTAAAATTAAACTAGAATCAAATATAAACAATAAAAACTTGATTCAAAATGTAGAAAACCGATTTTCTAATTGTGTTACTCTTCAAATTGATAATCAAATGAAAGATTATCTTACCAAGAAAATATGAGAGACAAATGAGTTATAAATATTAAAATTCATGAAATCATATGAGCAGAATAATACATATAGTTCGTAACCCATAAAAAGTTACATGCACAACCCATAACTCCATAAGAGGTAAATCTCCTACTTATATATTTTAGAATATATTAATAATAAAACCTTAAAATGATAAATATCTATGAATAGACTAATACTATTCTGGAAGAAAAAGAAAATGCCTTAGAAAGAAACAACAATATCGATCAAATAATGAGATCACTGTAAATTATGTACAAAGTTTACAATATGAAACCAGAATAAAACATATGCTAATTATGAAATATTTACACATGCTATAATAACATATGTGATCGATGAAAATAAAAGTATACATAAAACCTTGTAAGATCGGTGCTTACACATAAATAACTAGCGAAAATGACAAAGTGTTTAAAAGTCTAGCTAAATTCAATTCACTCGACAAGTAAAACGTTTTCAAACATGTAATCCGAACACCCATAAATGTTCGTCTTCAAATTAAAAAGAAATGAATGGGGATTGTGTGATATAAACCGCAATAATTGTAGCACAAAGGGTATTTAATTAATTAAGTGGACCTAGTTACAACTTCCTCTATTTTCACATGATATAAAAGCCTCATGTTACTCTTGAACAACATCCTTCCCGGCCTTCACATACATCTCAAAAGATTTTTACTTCACTTTTTCAACCTATATGATATATTGTTATGTATAATACACACACCCATGCAACATTAACAACTGCATTGACATGTGCATTTGTAAGTATACCTTACATGACTTCCCTTTAATTTGCCTGCTCGTTATCTCGAGTCTAACTCGTATGGATTTTTGTACGTTACATTATCATTCTTTGTCACCGCTGAGCTTTAGTAATTAAGTTGATAATAGTCCAGTTTTACACAATATCTCTTCCGATGAGGCGATGATGTATAATCTTTTTATCTAGTAATTTGATATTTAAGCCAAACAATCAAACCAAATGTCATTAAATGTTTAGGAAACAAATTCATATTCATGCATTAATAACAAACATGGTAAAAATGAAGTCATTACTACTTTACTACTATGCAATAATATCTAGTGAATGAAATGGTGTTGGAAAGCTAATTAAGCCACGTAGGATAGCATGAATGCACAGGTAGATTACGATCACGTGCCAGCCAAATGACGTAGGGACACCTCATCACTGTTGCAGAATATTAAAGAGAGAAACATGTATTTGCAGATTTTCGATACTATCGTTAATTGAAATACTACGTAATATACATATATAGATGTCAGTAGTACACGTGATTTCCTCATGTTTGCTTTGCTTGCACTGTTCCAATTGGGCGTTGAGGAGACTTGGAAATTACAACTCTTCTACTCTGTAGCTACCAGAATTCCCGTGCATCCCTGCTCACATTTATCATGGTTCCCTCCTGTCATGTAAATAAGGATATGATATTAAGTTATATGATCGTATAGACCTTATACTATCGTATAAGATTTAGAATTTTGTTGGCTATTTAAGGACATGAGAGATTTTGTTCCAGAATCCATACGATAGTACAGAACCCATACGATCATATGACTTTTTTTTAACTCACAACTTCATTTATGGTTTACCGAGTTTTTGATCGTATTTTTAGCTCTTTCTACTTTAGTCTCGTTTCTACTTCTTTTTTACATGACTAAATTTCAACTATTTTTTGTTTGGTTGCAGTTATTTTTATCAAAATTACGATCCTAGTTGAAAAAAATAGACTTTTAAATTTTCATTTTCTTTATAACATCTTTTTAATAGAATCCATACAATCATATCACTTCTTTTAAATTTTCAACTTCATTAATGGCTTGTCGGGTTTTCGATCGTATACCATCAAATAAAGTTGAAAGTTTTTTCTTTTAAAAAAAGCATATGATTGTATGGATTCTTTACTATCTTATGGAATATAATCTCACATGTCCTTAAGTAGCTGACAAAATTCTGAATCGTATATGAAAGTATAAGGTCTATACGATCGTATATAGTCAAAAGGGTGTTTGAATAAGTCAATGAGTGTGTGAATAATCAATGCCGTAAATAAACGAAAGGATTCTCAAAATAGGCCTAATTAGGTGAGAGAAACACAAAATAATCTAAATTTCGAAAAATTTCCAATAATAATCCAACGAAAACTCCCGGCTCCGATACATTTGGTTTCCCGCCGACGGTTTTCGCCCACCACTAAAGGTCTGACACGTGTAAAGAGACTGACACAATGCGATATTTATGTATTCAAATCTACCGAATCCGTTAGTTTTTGTATGAAAAACGTCTCCGCGAAAAACCATCTCCTTCGTGATGTTTGGTCATGTCTTCATCTCCTCTGTGAGTTTTCAAAACACGTCGAAATTCGTGTTTTTTTTGAAATTCACATGAAATTTGTCTGGTTAGATGAACTTTTTTTTAAAAAAAAATACAAATTTCGATATTTTTTGAAAACTCATGGAGGAGATGAAAATAAGACCAAACATCACGGAGTAGATGGTTTTCGCGGAGACGTTTTTCATACCAAAACCAACGGAACCGATATATTTGAATGCAAAAATATAGGATTGTGTCACCCTCTTTACACGTGTCAGACTTTTTGTGGTGGGCGAAAACCGTCGGCGGAAAAACAAATGTATCGGTGCCGGGAGTTTTCGTTTGATTATTATTGGTTATTTTTCGAAATTTGGTTTATTTTGAGTTTATCTATCATACTTTGGAATATTTTGGGAATTATCTCACATATTATTTATTAGACCTTGCTTTATGGATCAAGAAGTGACATTCTTAAACCATGTGTAGTGGGACGCTACCCCACCTCATCGAGCCCGTAGCGTCGGGAACACCGCCCCCGGGGCCCTATGGAGGAGAGGGAGGGGGAGGTTGATTTTGATTGGTGGGTTGGTTTATCTTATTATTTATAATCAATAATAATATTAATAATAAGAGATAATGATTCGTAGGGGCTCTATCCACTATGCCATTTTAGCCATAAAGCTCATATAATGACGTGACGTCACGTGGCGCATAACGTTTTTATAGGAGCTCCATCCACTACACATGGTCTTACTTTTCACCTGAATCCATTTGATTGGGTTGTAGCAGCTTGCAAGGAAAATGAAGATTGGTGACTGTTGTTACTCGAGTGGTGCTCGAAGAGGCAATTGCCTTTGGCGCCCTATGCTGGTGGATAAGATGGGATGAGATGGTAGTGGGTGGCGCCTCATTTCCTAACCCCAACACACAGTTATAGGGTATTAGGGGCACCTTTGAGTTAGTTCGATGGCCTCATTATCATTCACGTCATAATATATAACTAAGTTAGACTTCTTTGAAAAATAGGTTGAAATTTATGACTATCCTCGTACATATCTTTAGTAGGATTAGCACGACTGGTGACTTAAATTTAGATTATTAAAATTCAAATTTTTTTAAAAAGATGTATTATTATTTTAAATAAATGTTTGTACTCGTAATGATATATATAAAATTAATTCATTATTTTATTCATATTATTTGACATAATAAAACAGCTATCATCTCTTTGATGTCTTTGAAACACATTATGTGTTTTAGACCTCATCTAATACTATCAACGTTGTATTTTTCTCTGTAATTATACACAACACATATATTGTTATATTTCTCTATAATATATAATGTTAGAAGTAAAAAAAAAAACATTAATGTGCTATTGTGCCATGTTTCAAAATCAAACCAAAGTGGTTATGTTTTTTTTTTTTCAACCTTTGACCTTGAAATTAAATCATCAAATTGATCGACAAACCCATACAGTCTCCAAATTAATTGTCCCTACCCTATTTTTACATGTCTATATCTTCCCTGTTTTGGTACCCAGACATTATTATTATTATTATTATTATTATTACTATTATTATTATTATTATTATTATAAATAATAATTTTTAAGTTTAGTGTCGCAAATGGCACCCTATTGGTTGTGTGTGGTTGTTTTTGTTTGTTTTAGTTTTTAGTTTCGATCCGTTAGAGGTGTGCATGGGTCGGTTTGGGGCGGTTTTGAGCCAAACCCATAACTATAACCGATATGTCGGTTAATGAATAACCATAACCATAACCGATCCGTTATGGCGGTTATGGTTAATCGGTTTTGTAGGTTATAGTGAGCGGTTATGGGTCGGTTAACCGTAACCATAAAAATGTAATTGGTCTTAAAAGTTTGGTACTGATTATTACAAAAAACAACATGACATATTCTAACAAAGTATATAATCGTTAATATTAATACCAAATATTAAAAAGAAAGACATTATATAATCAAACAATGAATTTAACTTCATTTGATAAAAAAAACGTCGAACCAAAAACATCAAAATTATATAATCCAACAACATGCTTGGTGGAAGTTAATCCCAAACATATTGTTGGTTAAATAAATGGGTCGGTTCGGTTATGGCAGTTTTGGAATTATCTTTAACCAAAACCGACCCATATTTGACGGTTTTTAAAATTTCAATAAACCGACCCACCGGTTATGTCAGTTATCGGTTAAATCGGTTCGGTTATGTTATGGTTCGGTTAAACGGTTATGGCGGTTAAGTTGCTCACCCCTACGACCCGTAATGAACGTAATGAACATATAGCGGATGTGAAGTTTGTTTTTATTCTTTTTTTTTATTATTTGTTGTAGTTAAGGTACCATGCCGAACGAGACGGAAACTGACCGAATTCGCGTCGACTCACCACGTTTTTGTTTTTGATACAGTACGATATCTTAAGAAACGTAATCAGAATCGACCCAATTCGCATCTACTTGCCACTGGAAGCCCGAGTTTTATCAACCCAATAAACATCATTTTAGATGAGTTATTTTTATGTATAATAAGTTATGCTAGTATTTTGACGTTTGCTAATTTAATATTTTGGTTTAGTGTCAGTTTCATAACGAATCTAACCGATACTAACCAAATTCGTGTCGATAGGATCATAAGTTGTATTTGTTTTTTCTTTAATAAGTTAATTTCTTTTGTATATTAATAAGTTATACCAGTGACATCACGTTTTTTCTACGTGATAGATTAATGTTTTTAGTTTATTGTCGATATCATAATGAACTTTTATCAACCAAATGGACGTTAATGTACCGCTGCAATCGCGACGAGTACAAACATAGTTTAGGATACTAAATATTATACACATTATTATAAATAATTTATGACTATCAATATTTTTCCTTTATATAAGCGTGAATGGGTGATGGTTTATATTGGTAGAGACAAGACTTTTAATACATGGGTTTAAGAAATGAGGTTTTGGATTCAAAAATCACATACCACGTATATTTAAAATAAAAAAAAATCGTCACTTAAAAAAGAAGAATGATATAAATCATTATGTACGTTGAATAGAAATTGCAGGTAATATGGACAGCAACCAGCACAAAACTAGCTTTATTGATGCTGTATAATTATAATGTTTTAGAATATGAAAGATTAAATTATAGTTAGATGATATAAATAAAAGAATAATTCTCTATTTTGATTACTAGTGTTTTTTATGCTTTTATACACACATACACATAGTAGATCTTTCTTGACACGAGAGCCATGGTGGGGGAGTGAGGAAGAAATATTGTTCTATAGTAAACAATAAACAAACATTGTATATATGACACATATATATATTGTGTCAATATTTAATTGGGTGTCTTTTTCTAGCTAATTGAATAATTGAGTTTCCATCATTTTATCTTATCACGAGAAAGTGACCCTTTTAGAAATGATTAAATTGTATGACTTGCAAGTTGCAAGTCCGGATGAAACGAATTCTAAAATTAGAGCTCTTTAGTTATATTTTTTTTATATTTTTTTTAACACATTAAAATATAGTAGCATATTATGATTCCTAAAAAAACCATGTAACATGTACTAGAGTTGAAATGACTTTTAATAAATAAAAAGAAAACCTTTCCAAATATAATGATTTTCTCCCTTCCTTGTAAAATCATGAAATTAATCCTAAATACCCATTCACATGCATTTGTGGGGAAAAAAAAGGATAAATAAAAAAAAAATTATGTTTAAAAAATCCGGGAATTAAGTGTGTTGTGATAGAATAAAAGAATCAAACATAATCAAAACTTAAAAAAAAAAAATTGGCGTGCCTATAAACATACCCAATACTATTTTACATAGACGAAAGGTTTCTTTCATTCTTTGACACTTATACTCCAGTCGGAAAAAAATCATTGTTATATATAAACTTCGAACTAGTTTTAATAAATTTTGAAACCGGTTATTGCTATAGATATACTATTTGTTAATCCGACAACGAAATAACATTTAAAAATCAGATGCT